>NC_133588.1:8099208-8141708 GCF_964106895.1 Numenius arquata | reverse complement strand
GAGGCACTGTGTAAAAAGGTTTTTATGATGAATTCAGAACTACTATCATGTTAAGAGCACCAATTTATAAAGAAGAATTCATTGGTTAAGATCTGAAAAAATAGTTTCTCAGGCCCTACTGACCCAGTTTTCAACAAAAAAGAATCAAGTGATGCAAATTAAGTTTTGAGACATTGTTATGCAGTCTGAGAAATTTGTAAAACTGTGTTTTGCGGTAATTTCTTAATAGAAGATTCAATGACTACTTAATTCTCCCTTACGCAAAAAAATCTGATTTCTTTATATTCTACAGGTTTATCTTTCACAGGTAGTGATAAAATACACACTGCATAACAATGAAAAGTTCCAACGGCAACATGGCAATAAAATTAATTTAAAAGTACTAAAGAATACTTAGATTTTTCTCTGGTACAATGCAATACTCTCTTCCTTTCATCTGATTAAGAAGTTATAAAAATGTGCACACTTTGCATGATAGGATGTATGACACCAACAGCCTTCCTAGATTTACTACTAACAGACTAAAGGAGACAATCAGATATTATTAAAAAAGGGCTGTTTCTCTTCAGTACAAACGAACATGCTTCTAGCAACTGTTACTGCACATATTTTGCTTTCAATTTTTTATGCTTTGATATAAATGCATCAGGTGTGAAAATAAACCTTTTAAATAAACTGTAGTTAAAATTAATTTAAGTTAAAAGTAGTTTTAAATGAGCGACCAGAGAGAGAACAACACTGCAGTGTTATCTTTTGCCTCTGAAGACAGGAAAAACTTCCCACAACAATACATTTAACGAACCAGAACACTTGGAATTAAAGTTTTCAGGGCACTCAAAACACACCAACTTTCACATGCATTGTTTTGAATCCTCTTCAATCTCTATCAGTTCAACCTCACTCAGAAGACTCTGAGGCTCTTTTTTTTTTCCAAACTTTTCCAGACAGCCCTGGAAGGCTTTGGATAGAATTTAAACGATTTCAGGATCTTTTATTTCCGATGACTCTATAGCACTGCAAAACAAAAGTGACGCTTTCTATGTTAGAGGAGCGCTCTCCTCCCCCCTCCCCCCAGTGTGTAGGATTTTTAAAAGTGAAAGTTAGAGAAATAATCTTCTTCATCCTGACATATTTTCAATCCTCTTAAAACAATCTCAACAACTATATATAGTATGAAATTAGCTCTCGCCTGTTACCCTTGTTTCTACATAGAATTTTCTAATGTGTCTCACCAGTAATAAATTGTAAACGAGGCTATGACTCTAAGAGTAGACAGTGTGTTTCATGGGTATTTAAACAACAGCATTAAGTACTATAGGAATCTGTGGAATGTGGAGTGCAGATTTATGTGTCTTAACAATTTCTTTACTGGTTTGTAATAAGCCAGCAAACTAACACTTTATTTTTATATTAATTTGGCCTCAGAAGTAGAGTATACTGGAGCATGACAAGAACAACAAAAATAAACTGGCATATACTTAATAACTGTAACAGTGAATTGCCTCCAATACTAAAATATTTATCGAAACTGGGGGGAAAAAAAACTAAAAAGAATTACCCTCAACAGCCTGCTACCAGCGCTTTAACAGTGGGCAATGTAATGCCTTAAGGTACCTCAAACTGTCTTTCATTTTCTAGACTTAATGGCTGATTGCAGAAATCAATGTTGCCATTAGTAACAGAGTATTTGTTATGGCATGATTTCCTCTGTTGTTAGGCTTGCAGAATGATTACAGTATTAGTGAGGTGCTTTCTTTATAAAGGGCTGAAGATATAACTTTCAATTTACTATCCATTAGTAAGTGACTTTGGAAATATAGATGAGGCCAGAAATCTTACCTGTTATTACTTGGAGATTTTATTTCAGCAGTCATAGGCTAGTAAGTTTAAAAATTGTACCAGGAAGCTCAATATTTTATAGACATCTCCAGTGAAATATTATCTACTTTGCTATTTTATACACAGCAAGTTAACGTGACATACAATGCAATTAAAATGTTTCAGTCCAATTTCTATTTTTCTTGTACTTTCAAATAGATGTGATTTAAGCAGAAGGCTTCATACATGTTAAAATGTGCACCTAAGTTAAAAGATTGTCAAAAAGTTAGTAATTTGTATTTCTGAATCTCTTCTAATCAGTCCAGTGGCCAGGTACAAGTAGATATCTCAGCTAAGTAATTGATACGGTTGTGGGAATAAGGGCAATCAGAGAGGTTAGCCAACACGCTGTTTATTAATCCTATTTCTTTGAACTATAGCTCAGAGAAGGCATCTTTCCTCACCCTTTTAAATGGAGGCCACGGACAGATCTGCAAGAGAGACACCATGAATAGAAGAGAAGGAAAAAAACACCTTCCAAAACCTGGAGGGAGAGGCCCTGGAAGCGACATTGCCATTGGTGACTGCGCAGACCCTGCCCGCTGCTGCCGGTGGGGTGGCGGAGGTGACAGCTGAAAGGCTGGGAAACCTGCCCTTGGAGGGGAGAAAAGGGTGAGCCGAGAATTAACCTCAAAGGCATCGCGGGAACCCCCACACAGATGTTCTGGCACGTAACACCACATCCCTGTGGACTGCTAGGAAACAACCTAACGAATGCATAAACTACTTTGCTGCTGTGATTTTAAATACATCTACGAAGCTTTCAGTGCAGAGAGGGAAGGAGAAGTTATCATACCTGAAGAGGAGGGTGAGGAAGGATGTGGGCTGTCCTCTTGGGCACTTCCCGTCTGCGAGAGACCCCCACCTACTCCGCTTTCTTCAGTGATGTTGGAGGACCCTGGTGTTGTCGACCTGCTGACAGACTGAGACTCTTGATCACTTCCAGACCCACGGCGCTCATCAAGACTACCTTGAATTATTTCATCTTCTCCTTTCCTGTCTCTTTTGTGGACCCTGGAGTGAACGACCACTTGGTGGTATGTTCTAAAAACCCTTCCGCAGTCCGGGCATTCAGTTGGCTTTTCTTTTACGTTTCCATGACTTTGTAAGTTGTAATCGAGTCCCTGGTTCATACCATGTGACAAAAAATCTCTACTGCCTTCTAAAGGGTCTAGTTTGTTTGGCAAGTCTCTCTGATTGCCCATTTTAGTGCTGTGAACCAAATCAGCAGGCATTTTCTGCTTAGAGCCATCTGCTCCTACTAACACATACTCCCGCTTCTCCTTATCAAACATAACTCCAGCATTTGCCAAAGTGTCTTCATGGCTGCGCTGTATCTGCTGCTCTTTAGACAAAAAGCCATGTTCCATGGCCATTCCCCTTGCCATAAGCTGCCAGGCCTGATAGCTGTTTACTGGATCCATCTCTGCCGCTTTGGCGGCAGCTTGTAACCTTTCTATACAGCTGGATTTCAGAGGAGGCACCAGATTGAGACAGCCCAATAAAGAATGTTTATCCCCTTCAGCAATACTGTGGCCGATGCCAGAAATGGGCGAAAGGAGCTTCCCCAAGACTTCTTTCTCTTTCATGGGCATATCGCCTTTGTTATAGATTTGATTTTGTTCACTTAAGCTCGCTTTGTCGGGAGGAAGAAACCCACTTTGCAAACATGACAGGTATCTTGAATACAGGTTTGCATGAGCTTCCTGGGACATGCTGCTGATGGAGACAGGTACTTCGGGATCATTAGGAGATTTGTTCTTTACAGATAACTTATTCAGGTGAACTTTCATGTGATTTTTAAGAAACCAAGGCTCTTTGAATCGCCTCCCGCAGATCTGACAGCAGTGTTCAAAGGAATCCTTGTGCTTTCTCATGTGGCCTTTAAGGAACCAGGCTTGGCTAAACACTTGGCCGCACACCTCACAACGGAACTCGTTGGTGGATTGCTCCCCATTCCCGTTGGAGCCCTGGCCTTGTGCTGACTCTGCAGTTATGTGAGCCTTCTCCACGTGGCTAATCAGCTCCTCCTCCTGCGAGGCGGCAAAGTCACACAGGGTGCACTTGTAAGGCTTGTGCAGGATCCTTATGTGCCTGTCCAGCTCTTCTCGCTTCTTAAACTTGCCTTTGCAAAAGGTGCATCTGAAGCCAGCTGTCTGAGCGACAACTTCTTCCTGGACGCTGACTGGCTTTGGAGAGGGAACAGGGTTTGAAATATCAGGTGTGTTGTGATTTGCTGGCACAGACAGGTTACAGTTTGCAAGAGGCATTGGCTGGGTGTGCTGCTGTGCTTTCACATCAGGTCGGGGCTGCAAGAGGCTGCTCTTCATCTGTTTGTCCCGAAGAATTGCTCTCTCTTCCAGCTCATGTAACAGTCTGTTTTCTTCTCGGACTCTTCCACGACCTTTGCCAAGGTTTCCAAGCTTATGAGTACGCAGGTGTATCTTCAGGTTGCCTTTTTGAGCTGCTCTGTGGTCACAGTATGGACACTTAAACGGTTTCTCTCCAGTATGAGTTCGCATGTGCAGCGACAGGATGCTGTTAAATCGAAAGCGCTTCCCACAGAGGGGACACGGGTACTTTCTGTTTTTCCTGGCATCATCCTCTATATCGCTCATCTGAGACATAATCCCTAGGTTTTGTCCATTTAAGAACTGCTGCAGATCCACACGCCCGTTCAAACTGGTGTCAACCTCTCTGTTGAGCTGGTTTGCCAACAACGCCATCTGACTGCTGATGGGCTGGTTTGCTATGGACATGTGGCTTTTGTCTTCTAGCGGTGCTGATGCCTTCTCCTCCGGATTCTGCCTGTTCTGGAGCTCCGGGAAGGCATGGCTGAGCTGGGAAGTGATCTGGTGCAGCTTCTGGCTCATTGAATACTGCCCATTGAGTAGGGTGTTGTTGAGATGGGCGTCCGCTTCTGGCACAGCTGAAGAAACACCAAGGCACAAACTAGCTTCCTCCATCTCTGAAAATCAGAAGATATTTTAGATTTAGACTGTGAAAGAGTTACAAGCATCGAATCACTGACGTACAATTTGCATTTTATGTTTTACCTACTCATAATAAGGCAAAGGAATTAGTGTAAAAACAATAAGAAGTGTATTAAATGCCAACTGTGCTACACAATTTTGATCATACATGTGCTTTCATCATTCTGCATGTTTACCAATAACCATTAATTACTATTTGAAAATATGCTACAATTTTAAAATCTAATTATTATGGAAGGGGCAAAAGCTTTTACCACCTCCCTTGTCTTTCTTCTTGTGAAATTGCACCTGTTTACATTTCTAAATCTATAGAAAAAGAAATGTTATGCACCTCTCCCATTTCCATTAGAAAAGCCGGGGAAAAAAAAAACCAAAAAAAAAACCAACAAAAAAAAACCCCAAACAAAACAAAAACAACAAAAAAACCCACCAGAAACAAAAATAGAAATCCATTTGTAACTTTCAGTTCCATTAACCATATTCAATATATTACACATTCTACAATGAGAAAGATAGTTTTATGATTTGACAAAAAAACGATGGTATGATATTTACTGGTGTACAATAAAACAAGATAATGTTTTGGGAAAAAATAAAGTAAAGGACAAGCTTTAGAACAATAAAAGGGATTTTGCTTTAGTCAACAAAAAGTGCAGTAATATCTCATTAAGCTGATTAGTATGCTGCTTAGAAACAGTACTAGGTGCTGTAACACATGATTATAATCATAAAAATCCTTCAGTGTTTGCAAGTAAGCATTAACGAGGTATATTAAATTTTAAGGAGACTGCGACTAGCAGCTTTGTAAACCTCTGAGATTAAGATTTAACCCTTCTGTTACAAAACATTGTTATTTTGTCAATTTGAAACTGAGCCCATCAAAAAGCACATAAATTATCTTCTGCCAAGTCTTTTAATTCATCGTTGAGAACCTTCAGATTTCAGTTCTTAGGAAAACTTGCCAGATTATAGAAGGAATATCTCTGTCCTTCGATGGGTAAGACATGTGATTTAAGGGACTTTGATTTGTTTTAAAGAGCTCTCTTATGGAACTAGATAAAACCAATTAAAATCTGGGGAAGGTGTTGTGGAAAGCCTCAACAAGTTTAAGAATTTTAATAACTTTCCTAATACACAGTAATGACTACAAATTGTACCTACACTATATATATATTGTAGAAAATTAGAATTCAAAGCTGTTTGTTAAACACAAGTGCTCTGTTCTGGTCTGCATAATTGTCCACAATAATCTTCTATCCTTGCCACTTCTCTACTCTCTACAGAAATAATGTATCTATAAAATCCTATTTAAAATATAAAGTTTTACATTAATAACTCTGGAACTATACGATGCTATAAGGTTATATTGAAACATAATTAAGATCTGTGTTGTTCAGTGGAGTGATTTAACACTTTATTCACTAATAAAATTACTGAATTCTATACGTTATTGAATAATTAATTTGGTCAGCTTTCTGTTTGTCTTTAGCCAAAAGCATTTACTTGCTATGCCTTCTACAAAGGCTGCAGGCACACTCCAGGTGGACACCATTCCTCACATGGCTTCACAGTGGCCACTCACTAGACAATTTAAGGCCCAAATCTGGCACATACTTAAAATGCGTGTAATTGTGCTCATGGGAGTAGTCCAGTAGACTTCAAAGGGTGACTCTTGAAAGCAAAGTTCCACACATGCTTAAGTATTTGCAGGATCAGGGCCTAAAAAAAAAAGCATGGGTGGTCTCCAAGAGGAGACCTATTTGGTCCTCGACAGGATGATTGAGGTTGTGATACAATGCAGATCTTGTAAGAAGTAAAGGGGGAAGTGTATATTCATGTCTATTAAAGATGAACATGAGCTACAAAATTTTGCTTAGATGTAAACCAGATCTTTTTCAAAGTGCTCAGATTCAGGTTTCATTTTGGGGACTTACATGCTATCAATGTTGTTATTTATGAGAATATTAATGATATCAAGTATATAAAAGGAAAAGGCTTATACCTATAAGCTATGGGACTGTACTTAAGTTTGGCTTGCAGTGTCTGATTTCCGAAGGCAGGGGAACATAGTCAAGCCAAGTGTTCACCCAAGGCCATGTAGCAAATAAAATTCTTGGTTTCCATGAAAGTTTTCTGTGCAGCGGACCACAATCATTCAGAATGTGGGTACACACAAACACGTTTTTTTAACATTTTTGAAAGTTTGCTTAACTTTTGAAACAAGCCAAATTTCACGTTCAAAAGGATTAGCTTAACATCTGAGCATCGTAGTGCTTAGGCCCGCCATTGCCTTAAGTTGACTGTGATTTTGAGTATCTGCCTACCCACTTGCTAAAAATAAATTTAAAAACCCAAACAAACAACAACAACAAAAAAAACCCAACCCACAAGCAAAAACCCCCCAAACCAAACAAAAAGCAGAATCCCCTTTCTGTCTGTATTCAACATGCCACAGGTGTTATTTCTCCTCAAGCATGTTGGCAAACAAGAACATAAAAATTCAAGAAATGCATTGCGTGTACAGACACATACATATAACGAAGAGGGTTTAGAAAAGTCTGTGTGAATTGTCATTATTCTATAACAGCTTGAAAAATGCAGTCTAAATTTCATTTATTCAGTTGACCTCAATGGGAACTGGTGCCTTTACAAGCTCAGGAAGGTTTGGGTAGTTAATTTTAGCATTTTATGCTCTATCGAAGTTTGGAAATGCTGACAGATCCCAGTGGAGTTTATTAATTCTGATGTTTAACCCTAAGCATCAGTTCAAACGTATGGTTACTTGGATTGAGCAGGGGAGAGGGATTTGTGGTTGAGATTTTAAGTTATTCTGTGGCTCTTTTTTCAAAGATAACTTTAATAAAGTAACAACAGCAGCTATTGTTGCAACATGATAATTTTTTCTAATTTTTATTTTGCTGTATTGTCTCCCACAAACATACACACACAATGTAGAATATAGATAGGATGAGTTGAAAAAAGATAATCAAGAGGAAGACCAAACCCACAATTTTTCATTTAAAAACTAATAATTTAGGATCGAGCCTGGGGAGCTTGACCCAAGCACATTGACCTTTTGGCACTGGAAATTTTATAGGTTTTTCATGAAATATGGAGAAAAGTCAGAAAAGCTTCTGCTTAGTAAGAAATAACCACCTGTAAATGCCACATATTCTGACCAGCTGTTCAGTTTCCAGGATCTAGCTACCACAATGTCAAGATGCTACAGTTCTTCACTTTAACTGTATTCCCACCCTCACCTGCCCCAGCTTCTTTGGAGTCTTGTCTCCTGCCTCTGGCTCTGAATTGTCAGATCAGACAAATCAGACTCTCGGTGTTCTTCAGCCCATTCACAGCAAAACCTACCAAAATCTCATCTTGTATCCACTTGCAAGACAGACATAAAACTCCTCCTCATCCATCATTCCACTATGAATTAGATAACCCAATCTAATTTACCTAATTTCTCTAAAAAAAATTAGCAATTTCATTCTCTCCCTCTTTATCCATCATCCCTGTCTAGATCTATGATCGGAGAGGGTTACACCAGGTGGGGTAAAGGGCTTTCATTCCCCACCCAGTGAACCTCTCGCTTCAGGCCTTGCAGGTCGAAGTCCCCAGCTTGGTGTCATGGTGGTCACTGCACAGCCTCTTCCCGTGGGCTAGGACCCTCTCCCAGGGTCCGGCTGCTCTCCACAACACCCAAAAAGGTGCAGGGATGCTTCTGCCTCACAGCCATACAGTTGTCCTGCCTCCATATGGATCATTCTATAGCCACAACTGTCCTCCTCACAGTGGCCTGATGTGCAACTCTACCGTATCCATTCTGCCCCAACAACCAAATGCTAAAAACACTAATAAAACCTCATGTGAATGGACCTCATTGAAATTTACCCTTTAACAGATAACCAGTTTGTAATTCCAGCTGTTTTGACAAAATAAGTATTTTTCACAACATCCGCCTTCATTACGACCTGCCCTTCTTGCCTCCCCAAACCAGAACATGAGGCAGTCAAAAATAACAAATCTGGAAATGCCAATTTATAAGTGCTGATGTGATGCTTCGCAGGAGGGAAAACTTCTAGCTTTCGATTTTAAATATGTAGTCTACTACATTATTTTCATGACTCTGATCTCTCTCATGAGGAAAACACAGAACGTTTTGCCACCGCTTGCACTGGGAACAGAAGCACAATGTTCTCTGCAGTTAACGTATGTTTAGAAAATCAACTGCAAAACAAATTGGAGATTGTTAAGAAATTCAAAATATGGTTGTTGAAATTTAGGTAGTAAATTTTTGACCTTTCATTATCTCAGATGTTTTGTAAAGACAGTGTCCCCCAAGACGTGGCACCGTACAGAGCGTGCTGGTATCAGGAGTTGTTCCCGGGCTGCCCTTCCCAACCTAAACAAACCCTGAGCTCTCGCACAGGCGAAAGCCCGGTGCTCGCCCTGGTGCGTACACCCCAGGCTGTGAACCCGCCTGCTCCGGGGTCTGCTCTGCACGGGGCGGCACGGGGGCCGTAGCGGCCCCTCGGTACGGAGCAAACAAACCGTCAGAGGACAGCCCTTCACCGTGGCGGGTGTGCAGCTTCCTATTCCTGCGAGGAGGGCACTCAGCTTATGAAATTCACAACTGGATACATCTATTATAAAAATACTCTCTCATCTCCCACATGAAGGTACAGTGAGACATTCAAGTGCCTTTGATGATACTAATAGTTATTTTGATTTCACTCACATTTTTGCCCTCAAGACTATTTCCTGTGATATCAATAACGAAAGTTCTGACTTTAGCCATTTCAATTGAACACACGGATTTTATTTAACTATTTGAAATGGATTACTGGAATTTAAAACCAATTATGACACCAGAAATGCCTGTCATCACAACTACATTAATGTAATAGGAGAAGCTCAGCTTCCTTTTGCTGGAAACAGAGGAAAAAAAAAAAAAAAAGATGGCAACTAGATTAAAAAATATTTTGAATATAAATATATGCCTACACACACGTGTAAACATATGCACACATGCATATATCTGTATACCTACACATATATGCATACACACACCTGTTATCTTTGTAAACAGATGGACCAAATTCAGCTCTCATTTACACCTGTTCATTCCTACTGGACAAACACACTAAAGCATTTCCCTCTTCACTGCTGTAGAGAAAACAGTCATTTTAAAAACACTGTTGTGCTGTTATTATAGCTTAGATTAGGTTAGTTAAAAGATTTACAGTTCAGTAAGCAAAGTAATGCTTTACAAGCTCACGTGTTTAAACGACAAGCTCGCTCTGGCCCTGATCCTCTGAACAGTTAGAGTTACACACACTGTTACTTATGCTTTCAGAATATAGACCTGGTATTTATCTTTCCAGCTAGAAAAATTCACATATATCTACATTATCTTGCGGTCCATTGACAAATCCTAAATACTCCAATACAGACTGCTTCAGTTCTTAGCAACTCATAAACAGGTATCGCTGAGAAACTTCGGAATATATATTGAATTTTTATTAAATTTTGTTCTTATTGTTGTAGCTGAAACAGTTTAACTAAGGCTGTTATAAGCATAATACACTCCTGTTAAGAAATACAGAACACCAGACTACTGAACCCTTTCAGGGTCATTAAACAGCTGTAAACATTATTACAAAAATAAACCAGAGATTTCATGCTTACATTTTAGCCCAGAGCTTGGTGTGCTGAGCAAGTACATTTTTTTCATCTCTTACAATCAACGCTGGTGACATTTGGGCATCCAAACAAATTACATCACAAATATTACTGAGGTGGGTAGGATACCGAGCGGTTTATTTGCCAGATGATTAATATATAAACAGTAGGGCAGGATGGATGACCTACTCTTCTTTGACTGATTTGTAGGCAATACTAAGAGACGTAGATGTAAATAGTTAAATTTTAACAAAAACATGTGTGCACGGAAGGGGAGGGGAGAGATCAGCTGTATTTAATGCCACCAGGACAGCATTATCCAATCTGATAAAATGAAATAAACATTAGGCCAGATTCTATTCTCATTTTACTTATGTAAAATAGAGTAACTGCATCGAGTTCATTGGAGTTTTCCTTTATTTTTTCCCTCCTTTTTTTTTTTTTTTTTTTTTTTTGGTTGGTTAAGTAGGTGTCCTGCTCCTTGGGGTATAATATAATTATATTAAGGAAATGTACAGTTTCTGGAGTGTAACAGAATGTCTTTTTACAAAATAAGTTGGCCTACAGGTAGTGTGTCCTATCCATTTGGGTTTATTTAAATATTATTAAGTCATACCTAGTAATTTGTTATTAGTATTGGTCACTTTACCACATTTAAGTTTTACGGTCATTGCGAAGCATAAGCAGCTTCTAAGAATTAAAAACCGGGGCGAAGCACCACTCGAACGCAGTGTGTACAAAGAACTGGGTGCTGCCGCCATCCCGGCCGGGCAGCCGGCGCCGGAGCCTCGGGCGAACACCCATCTCCCCGCACCCAGGCGCCGGGAGACCACGCAGGGGGGAGCGGGGAAGGCATTTGACAAAACTATAGCTGCTTTGTAGTGTTGATATTTAAACAAGCTGCTTATTGATTCCAAAACAAAGTACTCCTTTAGTAACAACAGAGCCAACTCATTCCACAACAGTTTTTATGTCTTAAAGAAGGGTTAGCAGAGGGATTTTGAAGTTTCAAAAGTCATTAGCAGACAGAAAATTGTTTGCTGAGGCTGTACTGCTTTCGCTCTCCACTGAGGAGACAGTTGCTTTCCAAAATACCTGTTACATCTGCAGGTTACTGTCTAGCTAGCACAGCGTTTCGGACTGATAACTGATCAGCAGAAGATAAATCACCAGAACAGTCTCCGGTTGGTAGCACCCATGGAGTGGAGGACTGTGAACTGTTTGTGATCACAATCTAGGAAGACGAGCAGAGAGGAGAGGAGAGGTCATTTATAAATCTCACTCACAGATTAGAATAGAAAGATTAGAAGAATGCAGACAAGCTGTTTGATTTATTGCTACTTTGCATGTGACTTAGCAAAATCTGTTTTCCTTCTTATTTATTCTATTTCACTTGCATATACTTAAGAAGTCAGATCCAAAGAAGAGAAAGATAAATAATTGGTATGGAAAGTTCAGTAGATTAAAAAAAATCCTGCTTTTTTTCTAGGCATTGGTTGCATCTGGGATCATTATTTTTTAGCTTATAAGCATTGATTCTCATTTTACTTTTTTTTTTTCTAGCGTTCTCCTGATGAGAAAAGCAAAGATAAGAATGATACCAAAAATTCAAATGGGAACCTGATTTGCTGAATGCTTCATTAAATTAAAGCTTCTGTTACTTTAGAAACAGCATTTTTAAAAGTAAATTTGTTATTTTCATGTAATTTGGAATGTATACAACTGATTAAACTCTCTCCAATTTGATCAATCTCCTGTAGCTCCTATCTGATCATTCACTTTAATTAATCTAACTGGCATCCACATCAGATTGAAGAAACCTTAAAATTAAGCTTTTAACGATCCACTTTAGTATCACACAGTACAAATAAAATAATAAAATGCCTGGAATACTTTGCAAAGCATATTTATGATTTCATTTTTTGTCATTTTTACAGCCTGAAACGGGCTCCGAATCCCCATTCTCATCTGAGGATGCTGTACCGCACTGGAAGTCTGTAATACTCTAACTCATTATATAATATTAAAATATACATAACGTTGACCCTATGAATCCTGCATTCCTCACACAGGCAAGATCCAAACAGTGGATCCAAACAGAGGCAGTGCATTTCAGCTGGGTGGGGGCAGGAGGATCAGGCCCTCCGTGCCAGTTACAGAGAGATCACGCAAGAAGAGTTGAGACCACAGAACTCAAATCATAGTTTGAAACAGTTTAAATCCAAAACCGTATGGCTGGGTTGATGATTTTATTTTCATCTCACAAAGGCTTAGATTTTGCGCGCAACTAAATATAATGTCAAATGCACATATGTCCCAAAGATCAAAGTATGATTGATTGTGAAATATTCATATGCGATAGCCCAGCGAGATTTTGTTCACAAGGGCACCTGTCAGAAGCATAAGCTTGGGTACAAATCATCAAATAAGTATGTAAAATCATTACTAAAATCCAGGCATGCAATCAGATAGTCAGTAGTCTGAAATTCTTGGACCGTAGCCAGCACAGTGGCTCAACAGACTAATGCTTTGGTCTTTGCAGATCCTCAGGGCCCTAGTTCAGTTCCTCCTGCCACTGGTCAGGTCAACTGCGTGCACCTACTGTTGACTTTCCTGGCACTTAATGCTAGGAGTAAAGGAAAAAAAACCCGAGTCCATAAGTTCCCTTTGACCTGAGCCACAGAAACATCTGCTGGTTGAGTCACGAACTGCTTGTTGGCCAAGTTTAACAGTAACCGATCCTGTTGCGGATCAGCTCTCTCAGCAGTAGGTGTCACTGCAATAAATAGATGGATTTCAAGGGACAAAGACACACATTCCCAATGAAAATGCATAAACAGTACATCCCCGAATAAAGAGAGTTTCAAAAAGAAGCGTAAGTAGACTTTTTCTTTAACTTTATGCAAAAGGCTGGAAATCTGGTTTGGGGAGAAATGAAATTGCACAAGTGGGATTGCCAACAACAACAACAAAGTAATTCTGCCCTTTAGTCCTATGTCACAGAGATCCTTTAATTCACATTAATCACCTCCCTGCAATCCCAGGTCTATTAGGTAAAGACTGTTACAGATAAACCTTTTTAAAAAAAAAAAAAAAAAGCTCTCTAACAAATTAAGTAATTTTCTCTAGTGGAACAAAAGACCTAGTTATATGGAAAGACACTGCACACTCAACTCTAGTTTTAGGACTTAACAAAGACCACAAGGTTAGCCTATTTTCTGTCAAATTAGAGAGCCCACATCCAACCCTATCTGCATACAGAACAAGCAAAAAGAGAACACTTATAACAGCTTTAGGGGGAGAAAAAAGATGTCTCAAGTATAGATTTAATTAATAGAATGCATATTTTGAAAAAGCAGTAACCAATTTATACTTGAAACAGAAATATGTGGTATGCCAAATAATATCACAGAGATGTCAGCCAAGTCTACACCATATTTGGTTTCATTATCACAACATGGTTTGTAGGATAATTAAGGATGCTCCAAATTGCATACTATTGAGTTAGACAGTAGACAAAACAATGCATCACTAAACATACGTGCTACCTGTGATGACATCAACATAGAAACTACATGCCTAAGTAAATGTTTTAATAGTGGAAAAAGATTAATATATTAAACCATGCATAACCTGTTGCACATGAAAGAAAGCATATGTGACAATATATACTATCAAAGTACATATATAATACAACTGCATTTATTTTACTTCTAGTGGCATTGAACTGGGAGCAAAGAAGAGGAAGGAATATAGAGATAATGAAAAGATAAATTACTCAATTCTTCAAGATCTGTATATTTAAGAGAAACCAACATAAAAAAAGTCCCCCCCCACATGGAAAACCTAAGACACGGCATATTTGGGAAGAGTTAAGCTCCTCCTTTCCCCCAGCAGTAATTCCCACCAGCTCACACCCCAGTATTCTGTAAAGCTCCCCAGCATCGTGGGTCAGCAAAGCATACTGTGATCAACACAGTCAGAGAGGAGGTGAAGACATTTCCTGCATGTTTTTTTGCCGGGCACAGAAATAGCCAAGAACTTAATATCATGTAAATGCACCATTAAAAACTCAGAAGTAAATCGCCCGATTTCAGTGCACCCAAACAGCTTCCAAGGCCGGAACGGGATTGAATTTTTCAGAATTTCAGCACTGTAGAAATGAGTATTCTTAACTGATCATTTCCACATCTCATTTAGGAAAAAGCTCACCATGTATCTTGACTTAAATAGATGGCTCATCCTCTGTAAAGCAGCCAGGGAGAGAGTCCAGAACTCTTGACTCCCATTGCTTAGTCCAGTACACCAGATAGCTTTCTTCTACCAAACATAATTGACTGCTGAAAAGACGGGTTTTTTTAACTCATGACAGATCTGTCAGCATAAAATTTTTTGGTTAAAATATTACGGAGAGTTATTTTGGGTTTTAATAACTGAGATTCCTGGCTGTTAATCCCTTCTACCTTGAACTTCTGTTTAACCTCCTTTCTTCCCTCAACCCAACTTATTTATTTTTCCTCTCCCTATAACACATGGACTTGGTGGCAAAAAGAAAAGACATAATTTAGGGGGTCATTGCGATTCTTAGATACAAGTAGCTTCAATGAATTGTTTTTAATACTAATTTCCAGGAAAAGGACAATGTTAAGAAAGCCTCAGTTTCAGTGGAATTGGATGGAGGAAGAGACACAGCTGAGAGAGGCAGGGATGCCAGGAGGCACGTGGGTACGGGAAAAATAGAGCAAACATCACTCAGAATGCTCCTTCTGTTTGTGGCCTTCAAAAAAGTAGAAACTCCTTGCAGAATTAAGTGGAAAAAGATAGATGAGGAAACACAACACAAACTTAGACTTAGCATAGAAAAAATACATTTAATTATCATTCAAGAAAAATGAAACACTGAAACACACAAATCTCCTTTATCCTTGTGTTCTGGTCTGTGCACACTTTTACTGATAGGATATATTACTGCTGTTGTCATTTAACTTTATTAATTGATCACTGTCATGAACACAAGAGCAGAGCCGGTAACTCTAGAAGCCACCTCGTACCTCCTATGATGCTTTCACACTGAGATAAGTGGTTTAGACTTAAAAGGGTGTGGTTAGCAGTCACTGTGCACGGCTCAGACACCGACAGCTTGATTTTGCAACTGCTATAATCCTATCTACCCCAAGGTCAGAAAATATTCAGCAAACATGCTCTTTTTCAGACTGTCATTTCAGAGAAGCAAAAAAATACATCGATCTGCAGTACTGCTAATTACACTGTTCTTTCGGATGGCTTCTTGAGAAGGAAGACAACCCTGAACGGGAATGTCTATACTAAAAGTAACTGATTTGGGAGGATTTATCCCTGTATCTCCCCAGATGCTTCTTAAGTTATCTCTACCTGTCGGAGTGAAATCGTTCTGCCTTACAGTAACCCTGCCCTTTTCCTCTGCACAATGGTGCAAAACAGCCGTAACCATTAAGCCAAGGAAAAAACGACGACGCCACGGAAGCGACCATAAAAAAGGGTCACATCTTTGCGGTACTCTCGAATGCAGTGAGGTACAACCTGTGAGTGAACAGAAGATCTCCTCCTACCACTGCGCTGCACGATCAGTCACAGGAAAGGGAATGGCTACGCAGTGCATTTATGGAAGGAAGCATAGATGCAAGCACTGATTATGGTATAACAGTATGTACGTTTATATACAATGGCAGCATGACCTTCAGGATCCCAACAAACTGAGCAACGATTGCTGTTTGGGCACCTCTGTTTTATCTGCGCACAATAGCTTTGATCATTAATAAAAAGGGCGCTGAAAACTTGGCAGACACATAGCAGATAGATGAATACAGGGGAGGAGGAATGCTATAAAAATACAATAACATATTTCAAAGCTATCTGCAGGATAAAAATCCTTAAGTAATTTTGATGTTAATTGCAACATTCCAGGCCCTTGGCTGAAAAGACAACCTATGGTGGTTGATAGGTGAACAGCAACAAAGCTGACAAAGAAAGTCTGATAAATGCAATCACGGGATGACAGACCCTGGCAAGTTCAATTACGGTTGCAAAGTCAGTTGGGAGATGGACTCTGCTAACCGTAATATATCCTTAACAGCCAGCTCTGGCCACGGACAGCTCTGACCAAACTCCTTCGAGTGACTGACAGGATCCCTGGAGGCTCCAGTACCGTGGCAGGCTGAGAGCAGCTGAGAGTTGTTATCAGAAGGACCAGGGACAAACAGGGAGTGCTTTACGGCAAGAGTTTTTTGATAGAACGTGCAAATAAACATAACTAACTCCCGGTGAAACTATTTCAAGCCTCTTGAATAGTCTGTGCAAATGAGCAGTTCGTGTTCACTTTCTCCAGCTCGTGTAAAACTTCACTCAATGTTAATTTACCTTGCTGCAAAACTGTGTGAATCTAGGCAATTTCAGCAAAATACAAAGCCAGACAAAAGGAGGGGGAAAAAGCTGGTGGTTCAGTTTCAAGGACCTGGCCACGGGAGGTGGTGAACGGGCTCCCGCGACCTGCAACAGGACCTCAAAGTGCTCCTCATCATACAGGACCAAACACCAAAAGCCCCAAAGCTGAGAGCACTCAGGAGTTCCCACACGAAACCTCTGTATTGTTTCAATTGCACAAGCAGGAACTCATTTTTCTGTCGTACTGATTTCCAGCGCCTTGTGCCTACGTTTACAGATACAGAGATTGTTACATCTCTCTTTCTAATTCAAAGGATTTTAATCTCCTTCACTTTGTATTTCTGAATGGACCAGCTATTCTTATTTGATGTGAGAAAGCAAGATGGGGATGTTTATATCAAGTTGGGACTTCTCATACTTCAGTGCAAAATTATCTACGAATTTAAGTCACATTTAATCAAAGTATCAGTCTTCCTTGTAGTTTTGCGTAGTTTTTTTTTTTTAGTCACAGAAAAGAAGTCCTTTTTCGATTTTTGGTTGTTGACTTTTATTTTCCTCATGACTTTGTTATTAAAAAAAACAATCTAAATGACTTCTTTGTTCTCTTTCTGGATTTTCCAAAAATATTGTAAAATGACAATGGTATAAAAATTATACTGTAAAAAAAATGTAGGTACTGTGAATGAGCAGAGTTATTCATTTATATCCCTAGCTTATGAAATGCCCGTATCGTGTATCCTTTATCCAACAGCAGACTCTTTTAGCTTCAATCACAAGAGCTAACAATATGTTATTGATATGATTTCAGGAAACTGTCAGCAGGCAGCTTAACTTTCAGCTCCTCAGCTACGGTGAGCGTATGCACAAAACGTACCTGTACCTCTCCCGCATGAAAGCTGGCAGCGATGCGCACATTCCTGTCAGCTGTCACAGCAGAATAAAGAGAAATGTAAACAGGTCTTCCTCACTAAATGCAGCCTCATACTCCTTACACAGCGAAAACCCGCTACTGGTTTCACTGGGAATTTTAACCAGCATCGGGAACGCCTGGCGGAGCACCGAGGTGCAGCTGATTGCTCCCTGCAAGAAGCTGGAGCGAGGAGAGCTGGGCAAGGTAACCCAAGGCACTGCTGTGGGCCCTCACCCTTCTCGCCCCATGCCCACCTCCCCCCCCCGCCCCCCCAGCAGTCAGCCCTCCTACAGCACTTGGCCTTTCACGCCGCTGCGAACGTCTCACGCTTCCGGCCGTGCCCTCCAATTATATTCAACACAAAATCAATAGGAAGACAACCGGAGAGGGAGGCCAACTGGGCCGCTGCCCTGCCGAGAAGCAGAGCGGGTTAAACGATGCCTGCAGTTGGGTGCACCCCGCGCCAGCTCTCCGGAAGCAGCAGGAGCCTGACTCCTACCAACTGGGGTGAAAATCGGGACTTCCAAGGCATTAGTGCACCTGGCCCTCGGCGCTCACTTTGGAGAATGGGTAAAATCAAACTGAGAGAGAGACGAGGCTCTTCTGTACAGATAAAAAACTTCATTTTCAACCACTTCTGCTTGAAGGAAAAATAAAGGTAGCACATAAATAAGTCCAGTATTTTCAAGATTTATATTTACATGCTATTACGTTTTCAAGAGCTGAAGAATAATCACAAATGTCAGAAGCTAGAACAAGTAAGCTAAAAGTGCATCTCTCCCCCAAACTAGGAAACCAGTGGTTTTTAAAACTAGTTCTCATATTGGTTTACAAGCTTTAATAATAAAAGGATATGTTGTACTATTAGATGTTGGTCATTTTTTTTTTGTCTGACGAAGAGAAATAACAGGCTGCTGCACGACTTAGCACAGTTTTGGTGGTTTTTTTTTCCTCCAAATGATCAGAGAAAGTACCGTACTTTAAGGATGTGCCTCACTTGCTCTTAAAAGGGTAAAACAAAATATTCTTCTAGCTATTCTAAGCCTGCCATATAAGTATTATGCTGTTACAGATTTCAAAAGGTTAGCTTCAATGAACCTGACATCAGTATAACCCAAAATAACCCATTCAAGAGAAAAGTAAGAAATAATTGCTGTTTTCTCTTTTTTTTTCCTGAGCTATATTGCTATAATGATTTTGCATAACAGATTGAACAAAGTGCTGTTGTGACAGGTGGTAGAATTCAGCTAGTAAGCACAGAGACAGGGTTCAATTTAGTTTGTGAATCCTTTAATTGTTGTGCAGCTAATTAAAGAAGGTTCTTTACACTCGCAAGTGTTTACCGTTGCTAGTATGCATACATGAAAAATTAAATTGTGCCTTCAAGGGCTGAGAACTATAGAAAAATCATAGCTGATTCTGCAACATGCTTACCAGCTCAAAATAGCTGCTTTTCACAATTGGAATTTGTAAAACTTTTTGCTAAGCAAATATAGAGCTAATTAGAAGTGTTCGTTGGACCAATTAACATTTAAATAAATAAGCCATATTGCACATTTCACAGTCTTTATTTAATGATGCTTCTTAACTCTTTGGAAAGATTCCTTTAAGTACAAATAAGTTGTCATAAAAATGAAAGACAAAAATAACACCATAACAGTATATTCTATGCTTTTTTCTTTTTGCCTTGAAGTCTTTTCTAAAACTCTATACCTGTTACTGGGGAAGGGGGGGATACACAAATCTGGTTCCTTCTTTCATCTTGTCAAGTTACCTTTCCACCCTTTTGAATGCAAACAGAAAAGCATATTTGATTACTATTTAAAGTGTTATGATAGCTCTGTTTGTTTTGCCCCATGGAACAGAATCTGTTTTAGAAAAAGAAAAATCTTACTTTTATCTTATAAAATGGCCATTCCAGACCCTCCAAAAAAAAGGGTGTTCTCAGAAGACATTGCTCTTAGAGTAGCAAATGCAGCAGTTTGAAAGTTGCATATACAAATAGTGAAGCGAAAGGAGAAAAAATTTTAAAAAATATATCTGTTTTTCAGGTTGACTGTTCGCATTCCCATACCAAAACCACTGTTGTTATTATACCTAACCTCAGGGCCACAATTGCCTGTCTCTTTGGGGTCAAGTGATATTTTGCTTTCAAAACAACTGTCTTTTAATTTAACAGTCCCTTTCAATCAATAAGACCCTTCAGTCTGCGTTGAACATACATTTTCTCTCTCTCTTTCAACCTCCAAACCTCTACCTAACACAAAGGTTACATTAAAAACAGGGGGAAGGCTTCTTGCTACTTTTTTCCAAGACGCATTACACTACCTTGTAAT
The DNA here is from genome assembly GCF_964106895.1 of Numenius arquata. Taxonomy (NCBI): domain Eukaryota; kingdom Metazoa; phylum Chordata; class Aves; order Charadriiformes; family Scolopacidae; genus Numenius; species Numenius arquata. The sequence goes on along the minus strand of NC_133588.1, from coordinate 8,121,486 downwards.
CACACTAAGAGCTAACATGGAAGGACTCATTGTTGACCTTGGCTTTCAGCACAGAAAACCAAATTAACAAGGACCAATTAACATTTAAATAAATAAGGAAGATTAACAAAGAATACTCTGCATACCAAGAGGGGAAAATAAACTAAAGGAAAAAGTACAGTATCTCCCTCAATCAGCATGAATGAGATTTCTCCGGGAAGGACGCGAGCCCGTTGGTGCGTGGAAGCACAGACCGCTCTTCTCCCGCACCGCCAGGGCCGGCTGAGCACCAAAGGGGGTGCAGCCGCGCGGGGCAGCCGGCAGCGCTCCCGCTCCGGCAAACCCGGGGGGGAAAACGTGCGGAGACCCCACGGTCCTGCGTCATGTTCTTACCGGAGAAAAGGTGCTGCCCCGTTATTCCTGGCCCTTCCGCATGAGGCTGGTGGTGGTCGTGGTTGCTGACGTCCCCGACCGCCATGCGCCGAGAAGCACGTGGCTTCGGGCTGGCGGCTGATAAGCGGCAGGCCAAGATGAGACACCTCTTGCACAGACTGTCAGCACATGCTACTCCTGATCACATTTTTAGTGCAAAAGGCGTGCTTGGGGCTTTTTTTAGATCCAGTAAATTCTGGTTAAAGTCAAAGAGAAGAAAAAGTAGGCAAAGAACATCCAACAGCCCAAGAGGAAGGTGTCTGAGAAGCCCCAGGGGACTGGGAAATTTGTGTTTTAAAATGTCCATTCCATTACATTCGACCTGGAGACTCCAACCTGAATTTTTGTCCTATCTAGGTAGTTGCTCTGACTAGCAAGCTACAAACTATACTGGTATGAAGTTCTCAAAACATTCATGGTTCAGGGAGATCAAGTCTCTACCCAACTTAACTTCATATACTTCCTTGAGCTTTTCTTCGAGGGGCAGGGGCAGAGCGACACACAGGTACCTGAAGCTGTAACCTGAAGGTTAATTGTAGGGGCTTCCTGTGCCATACGATCAGATGATGCCACACCAAGCAGGATGAAGGTAAAGGGTCCAACCCCCTTTTACCTTCCCTGCCTCCCGCTCTTCCCTCAGGTAAATCTCCAAAGAGAACTTTCCATTGGCAAAGCTTCTCCACCATTCTTAGATATCTTTATCCCAACAGAACAATTAAATCCTCCACTTACTAGTCATCTACAAAGCCTATCTCTTAAAAGGAAACTCCTCCTACACAAAGGTTATGAATAATTCTCGGAAGGTTACAACATGATCTATCATTTTAAGCATTTGGATCTGGAGTACTGGTTCAGGCCTCTAACTGACAGCCACCTTTATGAATAGTTAAGAGTTCACAGAGATGATTATCATGTACTATTTAAATATGTATAAAGGACAAAGATAATAACAATACTTTGCACTTTAATAGAAGCTTCTGTCTGAAATTCTCAAAGGAGAGCCAAAGTCCTCACGAATGCACGCTCACAGCTCCTCTGACCTGCACAGTTGGTCACCGCTATTATTCGCAGGAACCTGGTAGGCTGTTATTGTTAGATTTCTCAAAAATGATAATGTCTGGCTTAACTTATAGAGCAACTGAAGCTTTACCAAATGGGTAACTCAAAGCGAATCACCACTGTAGGAATGTTGACCAGTGCCTTGTGCCGAGGCAAAAAGCAGCGTGGGATGCTGCAAGGTGCTTTACAGATCCTCGACCCCTGTTCTCCCGGTCGGGGAGGAGAATCCTCCTCATTCCCAGGCTGAGACACAGCTGACTGATCAGCACAGTGTCCAGCTGGGAGAAGAGCATCTCTTGCTACTGTTCAGGGATAAGCCTTTTGTAGACTCAGAAATAATTTTAGATTTTTTTTTTCCCCCCAGTACTAAAATAATTTTAGGGTTTTTTTCTGCCAGTACTAAAACAAAACAAAACAAAAAAAAAAGTGGACTCTTACTTGAGAGCCATACTTTCTTCCATGAAGAGCACTTTTCTGAGCTTGTTGGAATTACAGCAGTTTATATTTAAAAAAAAAGAAAAAAAAGTTTTCAGTCATCTATTTCTAAATGCCCTCCTTTGATGAAATTAAACTCTCCTTTCTTCTGATCAAGAGGCTGAAAGAAAGTGACTCTCTCTACTATCCTATAAAATACAGAATTTTAGCTACATGAAGATTTAAACACGATCAATTGTATCCTTCACAGAAAATAGGAACAAAGCTAACAATTTCAAACAGAAATGTAAAAAATAGTGATCCCAAATATCAGCACCAATCCAATGCAACTATAAAGTTTGAAACGCAGCTAAAAAGTTGGCTGGGTTTGAAAACTGGACCTGGACAATTTGAACTTATGCAAATGGCATTTGTACAGCAGTGAAACCAAAGGTCCTCCTGTCCTTAAGGCCATATTTACAGAAGAGAAGAGTCCACTGATCTTGAATAATTCTATCAGGAAAACATGTTTTACTTCCAACATTACTAATATGTGTCTTTTATTATACAACTTCCTTTCTTAAACAAGTAAATTTCTTAACCAAGAATAAAAAAAAAGAACTGCAAAGAAAAAAAAAATCACATGTCCCAAAGTACACAAGTTTTCATGCTTCCTCTTACAATAGCAATTTTTCTTCAACATCTTTAAAAAATTCTCATGAGTGTCAAGAGAACCACAGATGACTTTCAGATCTCCTACAAAACTTGTAATGAACGTAGCTTACACAGTTTTTGAGAGAGAGAGAAATGGGGAAAATCTATTTTAACGTGATTGTTTTCAAATACCTAAACTAACTGGGAATGACCTGGTATCATGAAATCCCCCATGAACAGACAACTTGTTTTGACACAAAATGCAATGATGTAGGGAACTGGACTGGCTTTGTCCACTGGACAATTTGTCCTGTAAGAGCATCTGTATTCCCCCACTCTTTCACCCTGAAAAAACACTATCATGATTTCCCTACCAGCATTATACTCAGCCTTAAATTTTTTTTTTTTTTTCTTCTTAATTTTAACTCAATTCTTTAAATCTGCATGATGAAGTTACTGAAATAACACCCCAAGCCTCTGGCTGCACAATGGACCTCTGATCTCATTCGAAGTCCTATAGCTAATAACAAACAGCAAGAGACTGAATTCCCTCTTCTCAAATATAACCATCTAAAGTCAAGTTAAATTCAGCATAACGTTCACAGATACAGAAGATCAGAAAATTGGTTCACAACAACTTATCACGGAGTAACATGTTAGCACAAGTTAACTGATTCACAGTAATTTTTAGTGTACATGCTCCTGGCAAATGTGATGTAAACTTAGTACAGCTTTCAGTGAAAGACATATTTCACTGGTTTCATTAGGGCTAAACTAATACATTGCTTCTCGCGTGCTGTGAGGCAGGAACTACTACAGAGACAGATACAGCAGCTGACAATTGGTAATCTGGGCGTGGGGATCAGTATATATTGCTAGCTTCTGTGGCCTTTTGATGGGGTTCAGAAAATCAGATATTTCACACTGCAATTTGTTTTGCCGTATTTTCATTAAAACACCTGTGTTAAATTTTTCATGGAAAGCTACAAGACTTCTCCCTAGGGTCTATTTGCCTTGGAAGTCCCACCTAATGTGCATCAGGCTACAGGCTGGCAAAAATAAATAATAAAAATTACAAAGCGACCAAACCCCATGAGATGCAGAGATACCAACACTTAAAACAGTGGGAGATACAAATTTTAAAAATATACATGATGGACCCAATCCAAAACCAACTTGGTGACAGTCCTTCCTCCATGAATAACCTCCATGAATTTTGGTCCAAGCCCACGCTGAATCAGTGACAAACACTTATACCCATATATGGATCTCAGGGTGGAACTTGAATTCATAGATATGTGGAGCTTATTGATGCAAATGACAAGCACATATAGAAGAAAAGATTTAATTTACCATTTTTCTCTTTATCTTTCATTGTAGTCTTTGACACAAAACACAAAAATCAAGGTGAGCATTTATAGGTAAACCCTTTTTCCTTGCAAAACTACTTTCAATAACTGAAAACAACCTGAACTAAAACCAAACAACACTGTTCTGTACCATGACTTAAAAAACATTTTAAAGAAAAAATTCACCCATGTGTAATTTCCCTATAAGCCACACACCACATAACTACAGCAACACACTGTTCTAGAGTTTCTCTTTTTTCCTCTAACAGATTCTTTCTCTAAACCCTTCTTTTTCCTACTCAAAACAATTTCTTTGTGGTACTACTAAGTAACAATGGAGCATGAAGTTGGAATCTTCAATTAAGACTGCAAAACATCAGCACTGCTTGCGAGAGATGTCACTAACTAGAAATGTTTTGGGTTTTTTCTATCATACTTAATGTTTCTATAAGGCAGAGCATCAGTGGTCATTGGCATGTTATAAACCATTAATTGCAACAAGTAAGTTTCACCAGCTAAAGAGGGAATCAAAGTGAATTTTCTATCAGGAAACAGACAAGTCTGTTCAATACACTCGAAATCTCAAGCAGATGCAGAGTCACTTTGCAGGTACAGAACAACAGATGAGGAAAACGTAACTTGTAAACAAATACTGCTAGTATTGGCTGGAGCCATTTCTCTGCCAGACTACGATACGGTCTGGTACATGATATAACTTGCACTTGCTGTTTTTATTCTAGTCTTTCTTTAGGACAGGATCTATCTCACCTATTTGCAGGCGTTCCAGCATCCCGTCTACCTAAATCAGCCACCCATCTTTACAGAGAATGAAATCCTCTCAAGATCCCTATGCTTCTTCGTGAGAAGCGCACACAGATAACCTAACTTTTAGACAGAATTCCCTTACCTTGTGCAGGAAAAATAGTGTTCTGTAATCCAAACTATACTGAGTGTTTCACGAAAGGGCAGCTGGCATTTCCGCTGCTTCGCCATGAGCACTTTCTTCAAAATCGTATTTTACAGGAATCAAGACTAAATTGTTACTTAGAAGGTTCATTTTGTAAAGACATTAATTAATGGACTGTGCATGGAAGCGAGGTGGGGAATATTGTGCATTATTCTGTTGGCAAGTACATCATTTTAGTAATTAATGTTGACGACATCTTTTTAAAATGCATTAAGCAATATAGACAACATATACTCTGCCGCCCAGCATTCCTTATTTTTTGGGGGGGAGGGGGAGTGGGGCAGGGGGGATTGGGTGTGGGGAAATGGAGAGGGATTCTCTCGTGTCTGAGCACTGATACTGCAAAGGGGTCCTCCGCTGCCCAGCACAGCTCTAGCCTGTCGTGGTAAGAAGAACACTTTAGGTACGCCTCTGGACTTTTCTAGACTTTTTTGAGAATCTAGCATTTTCACAGACTGTCAACAGTTGTAGAGATCCAAACTCCATAGCATTTTTAGTGAGCACTCTTTAAGAATCCCCATTAATGGAGTCATTTCCTTCCTTATGGGTTTCGGGTAGAAAAGCAACTCACAGGGCAAGCTTTCACTTTGACCCGTGTTTCGACAGATTCCAGTTCCCTTTCTCTTCCTCCCTCCTTTTCATACCTAATCAATCAAATAGCTGCTCTCGCGTTTCCCCAATAAAGTGCACCCCTCTTCCCATAGGAAATGAAAGATATGAAAAAATGAGGAGGCACTAGTTTACCTCAGTGATGTAAACGCATGAACTTTTTTTCCATCGGCCTGGCCAGCAGGAACCAAGCAGCTGAGAAATACCAGTTATGCCTCTGAAAAAGAAATACTGAGCATCTCTCTATCATTCTCAACAAGGTAGTGTCTAAGCACCTTAATTCTAAGGTTCTAGATATGTAGGAAGTTAGTGCCCTGCATGACCCAAAGCTATGGCATTTTTTTAGCTGTTTATTGACCTGTTTATTATTATCTGTTTATTGAGCTGTTTTCCATGAATCTGTCTAATCCCTTTCTGAGCATGCTGATGCTGTCTGCCTCCACAAACTCCCTTGGCAGCAAGTTCCAGAAGTTCACTACTCACTGCATTGAGAATTATTTATCTGTTTTAAACCGATCTGCTACTTCCAGTGGGTGTTCTAGCTATGGTTTTGTGGCATTTGGTGAAAAAAAAGGGGGTGAGAGTCGTGGAAACGATTTTGATGGAATGTCGTGTTTGCAGCTATCCAGTTTTCCCCAGTGAAAAGTAAAAGTGTCCAAAAAAAGTGGCAACGCAACTTAGAATGTAAGATGCCGCCACGATAGCATGAGATGTAATGAGTGCCCTTGCTAATGTAGATTTGCTAACACAGTCTACTGAATTTTATAATCTAGTCCTTGATGATGAAAAGACAACCAAACAGTGTTGAAGACTCTTCCATAAGCTAATAATCATCCCCTGTACACAGTCCTTCCGCATGAGACCATTTGAAGATTGGAAGTTTTGTCACAGCTGAAATGGTGCACCTATCATCACTGATGTTCATTCAGGTACAGAAAAAAAAAAAAACCCATTCTTACCATTTTTACTAAGAGGAAGAAAGAGAGGAAAATGTCAGAATGAAGACTTCGCTACAGCTCTTTTTCAGAAATACCCACCCAAATTTGGGTTTGAAGCCTACATAGAACTTCTACCCAAAGCCAATTTAACTGAGAACCCAAGGAAAATACTTCCCCGTCTGACAGGGATTGTTGTTCCAAGCTGTGTCCAGATGATTCCCTCCACCTTCACCCTTCAAAACCAGAACCACTATAAAAAATAACCATTCTCTTAACTTAGCTTAAAAAAAAAAATCTCCCGACCATGGTTGAAGCCAAATGGCCCTTCAGGCTACTACTGAAGAATCAATTACATTAGCTGTAAGCCTAAGAGAGTCCTGGGGACAATCAGTCAGAGCCATAATAGCTGTGAGGGAATTGTTAAGCAAATTGAGGGATTCTTTAGGTAATTGGGATTGGACAACCAGGTCATACTTAATTTGAAGCATCCATTCCATACAAGTGCTTCAGAGGTATAGTAGGAACTACAGACAGTAAAGTCTAATTGTGCTGCTACTAACCCAGTGCTTTTAAAGGGACACCCACCCCCGCCACCCCCCATTCTTCTGCAGAATATTTAATAGGATTGTGCTCACTTTCAGCAGAGGAGAATTCAAGCAGCTACTGCCGGGTCAAAATGGGGAGCTGAGAGCCAAGGCTCTGCAGCCTTCTGGGAGAACCTGTAGTGCTTATTCACAGCCAGAGCCAGGGACACTAAATGCTCAGGGTTTCCTACCAAAATTGAGAAGGAGAAAAATGGACAATTCATTCCTTTCTTTAAGACAGTCAGATAGTAAGGAGGTATGTTTTTCTCTTTCTGTTGTTGACCATGCATTTAGCATGCTAAATGTATGCTTAACTACAAGTTCTGGTCTTCCAAAGAAACTCTGAAAAAAATCACAACTTCTGTTTTAAGCTTTATAGTGAGGTTTAGGGAGAATAAACCTCACAGGCAAGAATATCATCAGTTCTGGGAGGTTGCTCTGAAGGGGCCATGCAGGGATCTCAGATCAAATTGAATTTTTCACCACAGTTAAACAGGGAACTATTCCAAAAGCAGAAAGCTCTCCATTTCCTTTGTTCACCGAAACGGCTTTCAGAAAAAAAGAGGTACACCCATGTACATCCACATGTCCAGTTTGCTGCTGGAGAAACCTGTTGCAAGCAGCTACTGCTAGTATTTTTTTGGCTTCTCCAGAGAGAAGCGAGCCATTTGGGTTGATACAACAGGGATTGCAGTCCCAAGAGAAACTAATTCTTTGTTGGACTGCCCTGAAGTTTCACAAGGTAGACAAAATGAGCCAGCAAACATGGCCCTAAGAGTGCCAACACCAAAGCTGACAAATCCATCCTCTTGTCTCCCTTTCCTCAGATTCTTTTCTGGAACTAATTTGAGGAAAAACCCTAATTCTGGGTCTTCTGGCAAAGAGCACCTAAAATAATTGCCCAGAATGGAAGATTCTGCTAGTGCCACATTTCTTTGGCAAGGCAAGAGAAAAACTGGGAAGAGAGGAATAAAGAACAGAACCTGGATGACTGAAGGGTGCCAAAGCAAGAGCTTTGCGCCAGTTGCCATTCTGCTTGAAATCTGCTCTGAGAAGCCCAGTGGTCTCTGCTCCCAGCAAGCTGGCCATGGCTTGGAAGAGTTGGCTAGAGCAGACACTGGCAGCACAGCTGATGACAGCAAAAACTCGGAGCAGCAGAAGGGCCAATAGCCCATTGGTAGAGGTCAGGAATATCTGATCATGCACACTTCTGCCATTTCAGAGCTCTCGCTGAGTACAAATCCAGCCTATTTCATGCTCCTGGTTTAGAGGATGCTTTAAGTGCTTATCAAATCAGTTAGCATTTTTCTAGCCCTGACAGAACAAGAGCCAACAACAGACACCGGATGCAATTCTACCTCTAATGTTTAGAGTTGTGACATGATCTATTCAGCCAGGCTATGGCTTTCAGAAGTTATCCAGCAGAATGCCAGCAGTCACCCAGCAACAGCAGCTTCTAAATAGGGTAACCATATAAAACAACCAAAAACAAAATAAAATTGTTAAATCCCTGGTTTGGAACATACTGCCTTAACGGAAGGGAGTCTTTCCACTCCACACACTACACTAACACCAATTTAGGTGAGTGAGCAGGCAAACAGTCTCCCATGAGACTAGTTAAACAGGCTGTGGTATACCAGCTCAATTGCCTGGACAACATCAGGAGTCAAAGCCTGGGGAGCACTTGAAGAGCATAGCAAATAACCCATCTACAAAAATAATCATCATCAAAAACAGTCATCCACATAATTTTTGCCAATCAGTACTTTGAAAAATGAGCCATTACTTTTTGTGAAGATAATGGATGGGAATTCAATCTATGTCACAGCTATGGAAAAAAAATGCCTGTGGCTTTGGACTACAGAGATTGCTGAGAGCACGGAACTTGGACTTGGTGCATTGTAATGTAGAAATCGTCATGGTTAGGTAGCAGCTTTCTTTTGACCAGAATGTTGCAAAGAAACCTATTTTGCACGTAGGAAGAAAGCCCAGATGAAACAGTTGTGCCAGCATCTCTGAGATGCAACCTGGGTGAAACTTCAGGAACGGTGAAGACAGTCAAACGAGTACCCACAAGTAGAACAAAACATTTACAAGACGAGTGATAATGATCTAGCCTCTTACAAGTCCCAGATCAACGCAGGAAGCAATATGATACTGTTCAGAGGTGCTTTTGCTAACAGAAACACACTCAGCAACAAATTAATTGGAAAAAATAATAAAGTCATTAATACAATTTTGTATGTTTACATCAGACTATGCTTCTGTGACATTTACTAAAGAATTCTGAAGCAGCAAAAGTTTGGGAGACCCATACACTATACTTGCTTCATCCCCACAGTCATTATTCACGGTTTTCAAAAAAAAAAAGTGTATGTAGTAGTTGTGCTCGACAGAGGCTACTTAGGAAAAAAAAAAAAAAAAGGAGGCAGCACAGTAGACTGTCAAGATTATAAGCATGTATCTCAATGCTGTATTTATATGTAGTCACTAGTGCTAAAAAAGGCTTCAGCCTCTTTTGCCAGAGAGGGCTGCAATAGAGAGTGGCTATGTACAATGGGATACTTCACAGCCATGCAATCTTTGTACAAGCAGATGAATTAAAGACAAAATTCCAGATTCTTTGTTCAGGACAGGAGTACTGTTTGGAGCTCTGACTTAATGTGTGCCATGCCTTTTAATCTTGTGCTTTATGAATGCTCGCTTTACTCTAGCATAAGGTATGCTCAAAAACTGGAATGCCACCCGAGAGAAACTTAACTCAGCCACAAGATGGGTCATTTTTGCCCATAAGAAAAACAGACAGCATGGACCACAAAAATGCCAGCTTCAATCACAACTGATAATATCAGGACACACATGGAGTTAATTGGTCTAGACACTGGGAGGTCCCAACTGCTTCCATCCTGTCCTGCTCCATTTCTGATACCAGCAGACTACCACAATACATTACTGTGCTTTCGGGTCTGGCTCCAGCTGCCCTCCATGTCCAGACACAGTGGGCAGGGAGACGAGGGAGATTTGCTTTGACACCCAGGAATAACTGCATCACCTTGGGAGACTGCATTTCAAGTTTTCCTTCCGATTATAATTATAATTACTTGGTGATGATCACCTCCCCCTTTAACTTAATTTAAAATGCTTCTGAGTTGGAGAGATGAATGACTGGAATTATCTGGGAAGAGCTGGAGTGATGGGGGAAGGACATAAAAGAACTTTTGTTCTTTCAATTCTTGTCGTTGGCAAAAACATTATGAAAATATTGCCAATTAATTTTCCTCACAGTGGTAACCTTTGTAATTGTAACCTGTAACCAGTTATAACCATAATGTTGCTTGGTTCATATACTAATCGCTGACTGTTGTGACCAAAACATGATGTTATAACTTTTGGTATAGGGAGAGGAGGAGAAACATGGCATGGTTTGAGCTCGCCACACGTTACTGCTCTTCCTATACAATGTTCTTTTACATCTTACAAGGCATAACTGCCAGTGATATTGGGGCCTCAGCGCTGGGCCACCTGTCAGATACATTCACTCAGGGTTACAGCTGGGCACCCAGTGGGGAGAAGGAATCAAAAAAATTGAAGGAAAGTAAATTCCATTTGGAAGACAACAGCACTGGTGAGAAGACAAGTGAACGTGAGGCTCTCGCGTTCCCCTGCTGACACTCATGTAGATTTTCTTCTCTTCATTCTCAAAAAACACAGTATGATTATTTTTAAGAACCTGGAGCTAGTTCAAAAATCAAAAGTAGAAAGAAACTGCACATACTTGTCCAGAGCTGAGGTCCGGGTTCGGCGGTGTCCTGCTCCCCCCATGCACAAAGCCCCTCTCAGGCAGCGGCAGGAACGCTGCTGCTGCTGCACTGGTGGAGCTTCCACGCTGCCTTCTAATACCAAGGCTGAGAACAGCCTGGATAAGCCAGAATCATGGAGGTAAAATGTCTTCCGATTAATGAATGCATTGAAATGTCACAGCTCAAAACACATTTTCATTGCTGGCTCTTCCTCAGATGATACTGATGATATTTCATCTCATGATACTTCATTACAGATATACCTCTAATGAAAAGTATGGTGAAATCTCTAAAGTAGCATCTGCACCCTAGTTCAGCCATGCTGGACAGACAGAATGTCTGCCTTGATGTCTTCTTTCAGCACTTTCATTTATCCCATTTTACCAGCTTTCAAGAAGATGGCTGTCTTTACCTTCCTCTGAATGAGGCAGATTATTCGAGCACAGGAAATAAAACTGACCGGCAAGAAAGGAGCAGCTGCTATAACCAAACTGATGATGACAGTGCAACCATCAAAGAGAACTAAGAGATTCCTATTACCTGCTATCTAGCCGTTGTCTCGGATATTCAGTATGTTTCAAGTGCACAAGCTTAATTTGCTCTTGCACATATCATGAACGCAAATCTAAGGAGGGACCAATATGCAAATGAATCTCCAAGTGCAATCCACTAGTTGATCTACCAAAAATGTGCTAGGCCATAAAACCAGTCCAGTCAATTTAATCTAAAAAGATATGTTAGTTCCACAGACCCTTAGTCTTAAAAATAGTCTTTATGCATATGAGAAATCCAATGGTGTTTACAAGAATAATGGTTTGCAGCGTTGGGCAATAAAGGCTGAGATTGTCTTTGCAAACAGATAAATATTTGCACACTGGTACTGTGTGGCCATCTACCCAAATATTATCTGTGCGCATGTAGAATAGAGCACATTTCGCCAGTTGCTTTATTTTGCCAGTTGCTGGAACCAAAATATCTGTTTCCCTTTCTTCCCTTCTAAGCTCTACTAGTCCACAAGAGCAAAAACCACAGTCTGTACCGATACTGAGGATACGTAAGTGATGCATGGGGACTTAATACTACTAAACACTTACACAGCGCTTTATATACTCAGTGTTGTACAAACACTAACAAGTTAATCCTCACAGCAACTTGCAGAGTACCTAAGTACAATTTGCCAAATCAGGAGCAAAGCTGCTGCTCATATATAAACCCACTGACATCAGGAATGGGTTTAGGCCAAGACATCAGACAACAGTAGTAAATGACATAAGAATATGACAGAAGCAGTGTCAAAAACTTGGATTAGGATGTATATAAATAACAGCACCATTCAAGAGGGTTTTGTAAGTTTTTACCATGCAAGTATCAAATGCTATAAGCATTTCTTTAGGCTTCAAAGAAAAGTCTGAAATTAATAACCAGGAAGAATGCAGATCACAACACACTGACTCCATATTCTGCACAGGCCAGTGGTGCTTATAAAGCTTATTGGTGGTTTAAAGGTTCAAACTGAAATACTGACAAGCGAACATCACCCGCCCTCCAAAAAGCAGTGTCAACATCAGACTAACTTCGTTAACACACAAACCGGTTGCGTTGGTATACAACCAGAATGGGGGTGATCCTCATAAATAGGTAATATTCGAACTTTGGGACGGACAGAGAGAGAATCCACCCAAATCTCAAATAGGTGCAATTCTTACCACGAAACTATCGTGCAGAGAGAACGAGAAGCTGGTTAATGAGTGTGGCTGCTGAGGTCTGAAGTCAGGATGGCAGCTAAGGCCAGGGCTAGTTGCTCACAAGCTCCATGTCGCCCTGAGGAGGGTCACACAGCAGCTCACACAGCAGCTGGCAGGGTTTATCCGCTCAACTTTCTCCAGCCCTGAAAAACAGCCGGGCAGCCTTCTAGCTCTCCCTGCTCTCAGATGTACCTTTTTCTTCTTTTATGATCAATAGTCCCAGGAGAGACTTCAGAGAAAATGCTGGCCTCAAGTACTCAAAATACTCAAGAGTTAAGTCTGGCATTTTTAGAATACCTGCGGGTAGTCTGGCAAATCAAGTATCCCACATTCACCCATCTCTAATGATGATTATTATGCACCAACAGCTGTCTACAGTTCAATGGATGAGGATCTAATTGATCTCATTACCTCCCCCCATATAAAGTGAAGAGCATTCCCGCTCTGTGGGTCTGGGGATCCTACGCTGACTGAGGGCCTTGTGCTGAAGACCTGGAAAGAGACTATTTGGTAGAGCTGTTAGTTTGTTTTCAGCTGGTCAAAATCCACAGAAACAAACATCTTGTAATATGCTGTATAACACATTACAATGTGGCTTTTGTCTTACCAGTTTAATACTGAATAGCCCTGATAGCATTCATATGAATATTAATTTTGTAATAAAAAGCAAGAGACTGGTGTATTAGTTATGCGTTCTTTTGTTACTCTTGGTCTTTAATTATTATTATTAATGCTATTATGTCCAATTTCCCCTCACCTCGCTCACCCTCGCAGTCTCCACTGCGGTGCCCTGTCTCAGGCAGTGAGCTCCTTCTGGAGCCAACAACAATGTTACTCAATTAACCCTCTGGCAGGATACGCTACAGTATATAAACGGTGTTGCTTCCTCTCCTACAAGGCTCTGAGCATGGTTTCTGCCCCGCTGCCGGGGATACAGCCAGGGACCCCAACCACCTCCCCTGGCTGGGGGTGCCTGCCCGGCACGGCTGGCCCCGTACACCCCTTGTCACGTGGCAGGTACAGCCGAAGTCCTTATTCTCAGGTGCTGGTGTGAGATGAAGCTGTATTTCAGATTTCAAAAGTTACATTTTCTGCAAAAAAAGAAAAGCCATTTGCAGAAACAAAAGGCCTGAGTCCACGTCTTTTGGGTGGGTGTAAATCCTCTGTCTTTAATAAAGTTATACCTGATTTATAACTGTATGAGAGGAGATCCTGGCCCATAATATAATATAAAATGCTCAGCTTTCTGCAGTTTGCTTATTCATAAAGATTATTCCAATGTCACTGTGGAAAAGATGCAATGAAAAATACCTATTACTCTGCAGCTATGCAAGTGCCAACTCTCTCTTGTTTATAAAAGAATACCACTGTTCATTTGCTAGTCTACAGCAGATATATTTTTAACATAAAAACACTATATTTAATTGGTTATGGATCTCAGTTCTTTTAGCACTACTGGAAATCACACAAAAACACATTAGTACAGAGCAATTAGTGCAATGGCAGTAAACAACTAAGGCACTATTAAGCTGTGGGTGATTAAATAGTATTACTTCTTTATTTTTTATGATATTAGACTTAGAGAAGATTTAAAACGTATATTCCCGTTAATATTAATAAACAATATGAAGAGCAGGTGTCTTTAACTTCCTTAAGACGTTTTTCATCAGGGCACTCAGTTTATAAGAAAGATTTTCTTTTAATGGAAGATGCGTCTCTTTATATGGTGTATCGCACTATTTCTTATCTCACTACACTGGGACATTTATACAGTAATATTATTTAATGGGAGTTATGAAATCACACACTGTTCCTTCAGAAAATAATACCCGTATCTCTACCACCAAGGAACAAAGAGCTACCAAACTCCCAAAATAATATGCAATTATTTATATCCGTGCAAAGAACAAACCGGGTACTATTTGACAAATTTACTACAATGGGCTGTAACAAACGCTGTGATAAGTTAGCCTGAATGGCAGTAACCTTCAGGCAACATAAAAGACGAGAATCTGACCCAAGGACAGAACCCTTGTGGTATACCTTTTTAATCTGCCTAGCCCTCACAATCTCTCTGGACTCTGTACTTGTTTATAGATCATCCTCATGGTCTGGCACATCTTTTCCTCGGCATCTGATTAAGTTAACAATGTGCTGCTATTTGCATGCAGATTTGCCAGGCCTTTCTCTACAGCTGCTCCCAAAGACTTGGTCTTTCTCTGTAATGTGATAGCACAGCAGTCAGTAAATGCAATCTTTGTCAAACCCAGGTGTGCTCTTGATTTGGTTCTCATTCGTTCCAAGCAATTTTTCTTTCTGTAGCATTTATAAGGCTCTATTATAGTATAGCCACATCTGGAGCTAAAATTCTTCTATTAATTATATACTTTTACCACTATAAAGACAAATTCAGAGACAGCTACTAACATTTTTGCTGTTGTTCTTATTCCCCTTTTGACAGCCTGTATTTTATTTCTGTAGACATTTCATTTTTAAAGCAGCATTCCTGATTTTTATTTCCATAAAAACAGTAATGCAAGCATGAAATCTAAATATTTAGTTCCTCCATTCTAAAATCACGCTATCAATAGCAATATAAAGTATTAAGGTTTTTTTTAACCTTTCAATACTTTGCATACAAATACGGTATTATAATAACGTATCTGTCTCGTTAAAAGAGTTACAATCTACTTGGGAAAGAAAGAAAGTGGTTAAATAAAAAACAAAAAACTTACTCGGTTCCCTAGTGGACGCTGGTTCACATCACAGAATCACCAAACAATTTGTTCCCTCCACAGTCAAAAAGCAGAACCAAATTTGATCAGCATGGTGACTTAAATGCTGTATTTTCTTTGTGCAACGAGGGTAATTTTTCAAGATCGGGTTTGAAGTAGATTAGTGCAGAAATATGAGCTAAGCCTTCACTCTTATCATCTGAGTATGGATAAAGGATGTATTCACCCAAGAGCACCGCAAGTTATTTTCTAAGAAAAATTTTTCCTACCTCTTTTTTTTCGTCTGTGTTTGTACAGAGACCATCACAGCGAAGTAATAAATGGGGACTAGCAAACAGGTTTGACAAGTGAATATTTGCTGCGCAAATGTACCTTTAAGAGGAAATAATAGAAATCTTATTTCTTAATTTTAAATCTAATTTATGATCCAAAAGGTAGGCTTCTTTGCTACGTAAATACCTGTGCATTAGAAAAGGTCTGCATGCTTTTAAATTTCAGGAGCACTACAAAGAAATACCAATGCCCTCAAATGGGGAATGAATTCCATCTGACTAAATCATCCTTAGGTGGTCTCCTCCAGCCCCTGGTCAAGTAAGGTTAACATGGACACAACGGGCTGAGATCCTGACTTTAGTACAAATGCTTTTAAATGGGAGTATAAACGGGAAACTTTTTTTCCTTAATCATATTTCTTCTGCTTTCACTGATTTTTTACATATTTGTATCAAAATAAAAAAAAAAAAAATTGCAAGCGTTCTATGCCTGTGCAGCTGAATTCACTGAAGCACCAATGATTTCTGAACTATTTTGCTTTAATAAAATCACAACTAAAAATACCAAACTAGCTTTACCCATGAAAAAGAAAATACAGCTATAATGTTCCTCGTGGCGGACTTTTAAAACTATTCTATTGAGGAAAAAGCTTTTATTTATTTATAGCACATTTTATCTTCCTAAATCACTTATTTCAGATTATTAGTTTGGCCTTGCACGCACACCTGCCTTTGTACATACATGCAGACACAGGGTCACATACAAACACATATATATACACACTCAAAATGGTAAATAAAAAAAATCAGCAGACAGACAGAAGCTGTGTAACCAGATTACATCACGGGTTACGATGGAAATAAATAAAAGAAAATCTCTTTTGCTTCTATAGCGTGGTATTTTAGTGGTGCTGGTTTGACTTTTGGCCCACACACATATGCCAATGGCAAGGCTAACTCTAGGGACTAACAAAAAAGAATGTGTGTTCACAGCTGTACAGTACACCAATACAGATTACATGTTTTCAGTGTTGCGGCCACAACAGAATGCTAATTAACATACTGGAGTGATGAGAACGGCTGTAAGGGCCTTATTGTTCCATTATTTCATGCAGCCCAGCTGCCTTTGTTTATGTCACTTATCCTCTCGTGCCACAGGTTTTTACTCCAAAAATACTATCCCAATACAACGTTAATATTTAAAAAACAAAGAGGTGGCAGATTGTCATTTTTGTGTCAGTCTCAAACTGCAGAACTGTTAAGCTGTTCTGGTTCGGTATTTAGAAATAATTTAACAGCCATATTCAGACACTGCCTGCATTCTAACATAATGGCTGAATACTTGAACCAAGCAAATGCATAACTATCCTGACATCACTTATGAGATTTAGATTGGTCAGTTAATGGAAGTCTTTACCAGAATCAATACCATAACAGCTTCTTGAAATGAACGTGATTTTTTACACAGAGTGCTGTGAACAATAAGTACAGAAATATCCTACCTTTGTATACAGCACAAAGGAACTGGGATTTGAAATTAAGAAGCAATTACAGTTTTTTGCAAAGTAATGTTACAGTTGATTATTAGAAATAAACACATACAAAATAAGCACTTTTTAATAAATAGCTGGAGAATATTAAAATTCCACAATCCTATTATTCCTTTTTTTCCTACTTTTTTAACAGCCATTTTATCTGCTAGCTTGGTTATCATGTTGCTGTTAAGGATTAATATTGATGATTGTTGCCAACAATGGTTAAATATTGCAGAAAAACACTTTTTATGAAAGAGATGTAGCCCTATCTGACTGTAAGTAATATTAGTTATGCCTGCTGCTTTGACTTCTTTGATTGATTTATGAAAAAAGCAATGTTAAATGCCATTATTATTCTTATTTGTATTACAGTACTGCCTGAATGTCTTAGCTGATATTGGCCAGATTCAGATCCGGGACCCTGCACTCCAGCTAAGGAGACAATAACTTCTCAGGCACAAAAGAAGAAAACAGTCCCTGTCCTCAGAAGCTCACGACTGTCAGCTCTGATCCCAAAAGCATTTATGTTTCTGAACAGAGGAATCCACCAGTATGGCCCCACTGACTTCTGTGAAACCACACACCAGGCTCGGTTTACTTATGGGTTTAAAGAAACGACTAAGGTTCTATTTAGTGAGTAGCAACAAGTGTGCAACTTAGTGTGAAAAAGTGTGAAACAAGGAAAAAAAAAAAAAAACAACCCAAAACCAAAAAGCAGCCAAAGAAAACCAGGACGCTGGTGGCAGGAAGTTCAATGTACCGCTACCTGGTTACAAGTTTCTTCCCCTCATTTACTTGGCATAAACAAAAAGGAAACGTTAATGATAAAGAGGTTTCCAAACAATTTATTCCATCAGTTGCCTGTAATTGCTGTCAGAGCCTGAGCTTGGCTAGAACCTGAAGTGTTAATGGTGCATTTCTTCCTCAAATTAAAAAAATAAAAAGGAAAATATTTTAGTTCCAGTTTCACAAGTGTAGCTTTCCCAACAAAGGGGGAGAGCACTACCAACATACCTGTCGCCTCAGACTTACCCAGCCAACAAAAAACCAGAAAGGGTAAGTCTTCCCAAAAATGTCATCTCCCTAATCAGACCTACTGTTGTTAATCACGAAGCACACCAAAATCCTGAAAACATCCAATTGAGTGAACAAGCCCTAGTTGCTTTTTAATGAGTTTAACTGGTAATCTCAGATAAATGTGGAACTGCTTGAAGTGTCTGTCTTATGTAAGGCAGTAATGAGAGGATTTAATGTTTTCTACAGCCTACACAGCTTATAACGGTGAACATGCCACAGGTGTGGTACAATCTAATACATAGTAGTTTCTCAGCTATGACCATTCCCCTACTGTGGACAGAACATAGATTTTTTTAATTGGATCCAGGAGCTAGCTAAATTACCCAGCTGCTCTGTGTTTAAGCCCCCAGCTAGTTTATATACCAATAATAATAAACTTACTATAATAGCAGCTTAGTCTATTACGGTGTTTCTCGCTCAACCTAAAAGTGGGCCACTTTTACTTCAGCTATGTTCATGGATGACACCACCAGATTCGTCCCCTTCTAAAACTGTAAAAACATTATAAAAAGATACAAGTACGTGCTTAATTAATGGAGTTTTGTTTTGTTTTCCAATAGGATGATCTGCTATTTTATGATACAGGCACACAATATTATAAGCCTATCAGTTGGGAATGCATTGGAAAGTTGGCTTTTTATTCATGCTAATTTACCACGACAAAGCAACACCTAGTCACAGTCACAAAATGAAGTACTGACAATGGCCTCTTAATAAATGTTGCCTGCTACAATTGTAGGTACTATAAAACTTCTCTCCAGATAATCCACTTGTGCAGTTATTTAAAAAAAAATAGCATTTAATTCTGACATCAATTAAATAAAATTGTTTACAGTATGTAGTAGGTGTGTTGTTGGAACTGTGATAGTCTATTCTAAGAATGACAAGTGTTGCACAGAGATGGAATAGCTTTTACCAGATCAGTCAATGTAGTTGTAGAAAAAAAAAAAAAAAAAAAAACACAACAAAACCACAGGCAAGATTTTGGGACCAGAAAAAGGACTTGTTTGCTCTAAAAGGTAGCATTTTTTTCCCTGCAGAGAGATCTGCTGGTTTACTAAAATGTTACATCTCTATAAACTTTGTCTTTCTGAAAACACATTATAAAAATAATTGTAAAATTAACACTTAAAAAAAAAAAAATACCAAAACCAACAACGAATCACTAGAACTTACATTATGACTTCCTTGAAGACAGGAAAAAAAATCTGCCATGACTGGACTGTATCCATTGCTTTGTAACTTGCAGTGAACGACTTCTTTCAAACTTAGTTTATGAAATTCTATTGACATTAACGTCTTGTAGCTTAGGCTGATAAAAATAACAGCAACAAGGCACTAAAACACTAATAAACTGATTACAAGGTCACATAAATGGATACTCGTGTAGCTGCTGGGCATAGTGCATAAGTAACTTCAGGTGCAAACCATAAAACACTGCAGTGTGTATGATGTAAGCACAGGCAACTACAGGAAAAGAGTTGTCACGTTTCAAAAGTATGTATCGTCTCTGTATTTAATTAGGCATTTAACTTAAAATTATTCCCATCCTAATTGTAAATCTAAAATCACTTTTAGAGCTGAATTTACCAAAGCCTAAGAATTTTGTAACAGTGGCTCCCACTCTGCAAGAAAACCTTGCTGGTTTACCCAGGAACTGCAAGACTGTCCTATATTATTTACCTACCTCATATACAGCATCCTCACTCTACAAACACAGACATTTTCAAAATAACCCTCTAAAAAGGGCACTTCTGCTTTCCTGATCACTCCCAGACAATCCTCAGTAAGAAACAGACTTAGCTGGAAAACCCTCGCTTGCAGACAAACCAGTCCAGACACCATATAGCTGTCACAAGGCTGACAGCTTATTGTACGGAGGAGATCACACCTTCCCCACAGAAAATCCCATGGGAAAGGCTGGGAACAAAAGAAATTCTTATGTGATCCATCCAACTGAGCAGGGCAGCGGTTGCCTCCTGCTGAGAGGACTAACCTGGCAGCCCCATCAAGCTCATCATGGAACCCACCCCAGCCTTCCTCTCTCCAAAATATCACCAAAAGCCCCCCACACCTTCCTCAAGCCCATGCTCCAGCGTCCCCTGCTCTGTGCCACCCCATGCCACACAGAGCAGTCAAGTTTGGCTGGGATGAGCTAGCCACTTCAGGTGTACATGTGGTCATGGAGCAGGAAGCTGGGCTGTGACACCGAGCAGAGGAGTCCCACTGGAAAGCCCACTCTCCAGAAACAGCCTAGAATGATGGCCCTCTCCTCACCAGCAAAATTTGTAGCTGTTCCACAAGGGAAGCAGACAGCAAGTCAAGGACATCTGCACGGGGGCTTTGTGCCTCCACACAAACTCTAATCCAATTACAGCCATGCTTTCATGGATCCTTAAGAGGCTCCAAGAAAAAGATGGCTTAAGGCTTGAGCTACATTCCTTTTTCCTGGTCTTCGTGGACCAGAAGTTGATGATTTGCAGCTTCCTGTAGTTCCCAATCCATCCATCCCTACCTGCCAGCCTCCACTCCTTCCCCCACAGTACTCCATCATCAATCAGTTCTTCAGATGCTTGCCAGAGATCTGCTTTGTTCTGCATCCAATTCCAAGTGGCTGTACATAATAAGAATTTCATTCCCATGCCTGTGCTTCCCGCCTGGGAAATTGAATCCTTCATACCATTGCCCTTCTATATTGTCCTCAGACCGTATGGAAAAGCTTCCACAGTAGTCCAGAAAAAGGAAGCCTACTACAGAAGCTGGACCCTTCATCTGCAAGAAGCAGCATTCCCACATCAGGATTTCCCTTCTCTGAGAAAAAAAAAACAAAAACCACCAACCTGTTGCATTTCAGTTCCCTAGTGCAAAAATCAGGATTTCCAAACCTAAACATTATGTCATACAGAGCATAAGGCATTCCCTTGGCCTTAGAAAATCCCAAGGCCAAGGGACTCTTGGGTGGATT
The DNA here is from genome assembly GCF_964106895.1 of Numenius arquata. Lineage (NCBI taxonomy): Eukaryota > Metazoa > Chordata > Aves > Charadriiformes > Scolopacidae > Numenius > Numenius arquata. Next base: position 8,100,372 of record NC_133588.1, on the reverse strand, counting down.
CTGTAGCTGAGGAAGCATTATTCTGACCAGGCTCACCATCTCCTGGATGACCCTTGGCAGGCACGTGCTTTCCACACCAAATCACAGGAAACATGATGGCTTCATCTTTTAGGTTTTGCTTAAGTTTGTGGGGTTTTTTTAAGTTTTACTTACATTTGGGGTTCAAAGTTCTGCAGAAGTCCAGTGATTTTGGCACGGACTCAGGAATACCGCACTGCTGAATTGACACGGCTGTAGTTCAACCATTGATGTCCAAAGCCACATTCCCTCCAGCCAACTTTTTTTCCAGTGTTCACAGCACACCCAAAGCATGCACTATTAATCAACTAATGTAAACCGTGCTATGCCTTATTATATTACAGGCACTGGATTTCTATTTTGGTGGTACGATCTTATTGCTTCAGAGGCATATTTTTTAAAGAAAAACGCTGCTTCAGTTGGGGTGGATTTGTGAATTGCCAAGCAGAAAACATGTACTAGCCTTTTAAAGCAACCAACTGGCATTACCATAACGCTGTCATTCAACATACATAGAATAATAGGATCATACAAACATAGAATGGTTTGGGTTGGAAGGGACCTTAAAGATGAAGTTATACTTGCAAATACTCAGACATAAGTGAGTGCTCAAAATCCCTTATTTGAAGAACAACAAAATAATAAGAATTAATAATAATTGTAGCAATAACTGCTTAGTATTTGTATGATAAAAGTGCTGAAAAGACATTAACTAATTAGTGCTCACAACACCCATGTGAGGCAGAAAAGTATAATTATCCACATGCTACAGATGGAAAACTGACAATGTGGAGTTACCTGCCTTTCTGAGACATGCATGAGGGGATAATCACCTAATGCAAATTCATTGAAAACCCTATGGGGGAAGCACCAGCACAATGGTCACACAGGTTCAGTTTCCTCCCTGTGAGCTCTGATGCAGTGAGCGCCCATCACGGCGAGAAGCAGCGTGGAGAGGTGTGGGACAGACATACGTACCTCGCATCTAGAAACTGTGCAGAGAGGAGGCAGAAACAGCTGCACAGATCATTAAAGGCAGCCTGATTACTTGAGCTTGACACCTTTTTCTACAACGTCACTCACAGAGATGCGGTAGCAGAGCCAGGGCGGGAAGCCAAGCAGCTTCTGCAGGAGGAAGACACCTGT
>NC_133588.1:8091708-8094208 GCF_964106895.1 Numenius arquata | reverse complement strand
AAGGGTGGTGCACCAGCTCCATTCTGAGGGACCTTCCCCGAGTTGCCTTGATAAACCTCTTCTGAACATGGAAGATATTCTTCCAACAGACTCCTGTGAGAAGCCAATTCTCCCTGTCTGAGAAACTTCCTTTACCAAAGGATGAAGAACTCCCACTGTTTCTCATGGGGGAAGAGAGATAGGACCAGGCTTACAGTTAGCAATTCATCACAGGTTGCTTAGTTACATGACCCAAACCTGCCAAACCTAATGAAGCAGTCTACCAATTTCCAAATCCCATAACAAGCAGGTGATCTACGTATGTCCAGCAAGTCTGATGCATTCCAGACTTATAGGACTTACTGTGCACACACAGACAGCTCTAACTCGTGTGAAGAGGCTCACGCAGCTGGGATGCAAAGCATTTGCTGCGTACTTACGTATCAATCGCACCCGCACAGCAGCTTCGCAAAGAAACGTGTCACACCTGCCCAGTGTCAGGTTGAACCTCACGTACCTCACCTCCACACAAGCACCTGAGAAGACACAGGGTCTCTCTCTCTTGGTTTTGGTTTTTTTTTTTTAAAGAAAATTCTACCTTTTGTGATAACACTTTTAATTCTTCTATGCAAATGAGTGCGATATATGGGGCAAAACCTACCACTCCCAGACCACGCAAAGCTCCTGGAGCTACCCTGTTCAGAATCAGTTCGGCAGTACATTGCAAGATATACACATACCCTAAAACTGATTATTTAAAATAGAATAAAATTATAATGTACTTCACATGCATTTCTGAAGAACAGAAATCACGCTCAATCTAAATAAGCCATATATGACGGCTGTGAATTTATAAATGACACCACACATCAATAAACTAAACACTTAAGTAGTAATTTAAAAGACAGACTGCATTTCCAAATTTTAGAAATAAATCCAGTAGGTTCTATTATATTACACATTAACAATATAAATATTTTAATATACTGTAAAATGTATGTGTTCAATGACTCATGTTAGGTTTGTGTGCTGTGGACAACCGTCTTAACAACAATTTTTATATGGTCATAACTAAGTTTTTAATTTAACACCCCATTAAGACGAGGTGAGAGGATTCACACCTCTGTCAGCACTATTGTTTCAAGTCCATCTCCATCTGGGTGCAGATTCAACAAGACACCATTCCCCCGATGTACAATGCCGTCAGCTTGGAAGGGTGAACCACTTGCTTCTCTTCCCCCATGCCCATACAATGAAAATGAAGGTGTGCAGGGTATTTTGTTAATGACACATGCAGTAAATGCTGAATGAATACGGTAACGGCGTTTTCATTAACCAGAGGCCTTTCTGAAGACTGAAATTCAGCTTCCTACTACATATTAAGTAAAGAAAGATATACTAAGTTAAAGAAAAAAGTTGGGGTTTTTTTAAACTAAGAGCACAAAGTCCAAAACTTTGCCAAAATAAAGTATATATGCACATAAAATTAAATTCCACCCATAGGTGAATTAATACCTGGGGATTTCTAGTTGTTTCACTGACATCAAACCTTTCCAGTTTGAAGGTAGAAGCAACTATTCAGCATAGCACAGAACAGCCTCAGAAACTTCAGCGCAAAGCCAAAAGCTCCCACACATCCCCGGGTTCTTCGCAATAGAGACAGTTCTGTGAGATGCAGAACACCTTCAGCTCACCCAGCTATCAATGAGAGCTGTGGCTATCTAGCACCTCCTGACTGGCCCTTCAGGCAAGGCTCTTCTGCACTAAAGATAAATCCTGCTCCGTTTCTGCCACTGGCGGTCTCCTGACAGAGAAATAGCCATAACTCAGTTGCCTTCAGCTGCAGCCACGAGAGGCAGGGAATAAAAAGGTGCATACCCACCACACAAAGCGGAATCCCGCTACGCACACGCTCCTCGTGCGGCAGCGGGTGCAGAACCCAGAGGATCTACTGTCACGTGTATCTTCTAGTGTCCGTTCTGGGGTAAAGCCCCAAAACTTCCTATGCCCAATAAGACAACATCAGCCACGGAGAATGATGCCAGACAGCCGGGAGAACCAGTCTACCGCTCCCCGCTCCTGCAGCTCTCCCTTCAGCTGCTCTACAGTCGACCATGAGAACTTTTGTCTTCTGCGTAACGTGGGGAATTTGTCTCCTGTACTAGTTCTGCCCCTTCCGAATGCAGAAACTTCAGAGCATTAGCAGTGCACAGGTGATGGGTCTATTCAGAAGAATACTAGATTTTGCTTCTTTTCCTGGATCTCAGAAAACCTACATTGTTGAGTAGCTTGTTACTGAATCAGGCACTTATTGTACGTACAGATTACATAAACAAGAAGGTCAATTTTGTTTCAAACCTATGTGAATATGGTTCTGGGACTGAATTAACTACTGATTGAAAAGTTACACATTTTCAGCTAGCTAATCATATTTTATTTCACTGCATGCAGACAGCAGTGCAATGAAATTAGCTGTTTGTTTGTACATTTTGGAAAATGTTTTAACTTCAAGGCTATAGAA
>NC_133588.1:8084208-8086708 GCF_964106895.1 Numenius arquata | reverse complement strand
GCGGTGCGCGGCGGTGGGCCCCGGTCCCGGGCTCTGCTGAACGGCCCTGCCCGGGCAGGGGAGGGAAAGCGGCCCCCGCCGGGCACCTGCTGCTCCGGGCAGGAGGGTCCAGGCCCTGCAGGCCCGCCCCCTCCTCACCACCGGGGACTAACTTTTCTTCACGGTCTTGGTCCTCCTGCCAGACTTCGGGGAGCTCGCTGCTGCGGGACTCGGAGAACGCCCTCCATAAGCGACGGCACTTTTTAGGACGAGCAAGTCTTAGAAAAATGAAGATTTTTAGATTTTTTTTTAATGCATTGTCTGTTATTGTTAAGCGTCCGGTTCAAAAGCTACCGCAACGACACGGGAACAGTAGCAATTAGCACTGCTTTCCTAGAACTTCAGTATTTCTTTTGGCCTAGCAACTCGTTGGTTGTGCTGTTACCATTAATAACCTCATCCGTTAAGGTTGAAAAACTTCATATTTTTAGTTTATAATGGCAATATTAGCAGTGAGAATGACGATAGGTAATTCTTCTTCTTCCAAAATAAAAACACACACCGTCCATTTCGTCAATACAAATCAAGCTACACAAACCGCTTCCTTGCGCATCATCTTCATTAGCTGGAAATCTCTAAGTTTGGTCCTGTAATCAGCTAAGCTTGGAACAAGGCTAGAGGGGAAAGGCAGGGATTTAGTGCTTAAGTCACTTTGCTAGTCCTAAATCCTGGGACTAATCTGTGCCAACTGAGACTTCACGATTGCTTCTAACTCTAGACTTCCCATCAGGAGTATCCCAACCGCTTTGAAATAAGAAGCCAGCTAAGGCACTTGTAGCAACGCTGTAGAGCACAGCGGATCTCAGCAGGATAAATGTCACACGCTGACTTCCAGGACACCGCATTTGTCCGGAGTTCCCCAGTTAACGCATTTGAACTTTGTCTCGGATAGCCAGGCCCATCGCAGCCGGAGCGATGGCTCCAGCACAGTCACCACCACAAACAATGCTGCATAAAACCAAGCAGTTCCAAGACTCATGCAGTGTGTCTTTTGCTCCTGTAATCTGGCTGGGAGATGCCTTTTTCCTCGATGCCCTATTAATTAGATGTGAATTAGAAGCACATAGTCTACCTAGAGGTTATCTTGCAAGTATTTAAAGTACAAGCTGCAGCCTCCTGCCTACTATTTGCCTCCGTTAGCAGTGGCTCCCTTCCTAGAACTGAATTTCTAGGCATGAGAAGTCACTGCCTTCTAAGCCGCCGCTTTCAAAATAGTTTTCTAATAGTTTATTAAAACAGCTTTAAGCCTTTTTTTTTTCTTCCTCTATGTTTTGGTAAAATATTTATTCTTTCTTTAAAGAGGAGTTTGATAGATGTAATCATCGAAAGAATGTCCTGCCAGTTTTAAGTTAGTCACAGATACAGCTGTGCAGATCATGTTTCCTGTCAATACCAGAAACTTGTCAACCCCGGTCTCTTACCAGTTCTTCTCTCTTCAGCTGTGCCACGTTCAAGCTTGCTTGCCTTTGTCTGCAAGCACATTCCCAGGTCCCTTCCTTACTTATCTGCTCATCAGACAGACATTTCCGCTCCCTCCATTTGCTTCATCAGTCTTGACTTCTACTTCTGCAGCCACCTTCTGTGCAACCTACTTTCCACACAAACCTCCCCAACGTGAGCAGAGGATTATCACCCTCACCCCTACATCCCCTACAATGCTCGCAAGAAGCTCGGTAACCAGTGGACGAGCTAAAATGCAGAACAACAAAAACTTTATACAGTGCAGGATTGGGATAACGTTGTACGAAGGCTTTTGAGAAAAGATTTTTGAGAAAAGCTTTCTTCTCATGTGACTGTGAATGCTACAGAAAAGATATGATAAAATTACAGTATCAGGTCTCTGATCTTTAATGAAGTCAATATGACTATAGAGATGAAGATTCTTTTGCACAGATGCTCTTATCCTACTGCTGCTGTTAAAATTTATAAAAATTTTGCTGCCAGTAACCATAGGGGAAGGGTTTCACTTCTATTTTAACTGTGAATTAAATGTTTGTCCCGTTTATATTATGCTTGGGTTGGAGGCTTGACCTATCAAACATCTTATTTTGCATATTTTACAGACATGGGGCTAAAAAGTGAAATATGCCCATCTCGCTTTTAGAAAACAGCCTAGGTCAATTCTACTTCATTCTGCTCATACAAATAGCGACTCCTACGCTCAGGGTGCAGAGTGGGGCTTTCCTACAAAGCAACCACAAATTTAGTAAATTAGCCAGGTTGGATTCTGACATCTGTCAAATACTGATCACTACCTTGACTCTAATGAGACCCGATTCGGAGAAAGACACTATTCAACATGAAAGACAATCACAGTTTGCTTCACTATTTCTGACTGGCTCAACAGCACAATACAAGGGAAAGCCAGATCACATATTTGTTTATACGTATGATTTTCCTAAGACTATGATACGATTTTTAATGTAAAATATTATTTTATGCATGTACTGAAATGATTCAA
>NC_133588.1:8056708-8081708 GCF_964106895.1 Numenius arquata | reverse complement strand
TGACCTCCTCCTGCACACATAACTACCACCTAGTGCAGAAGTTTGTACCTGACAAAGAAAAAGGGCAAAAAAGAAACTCTTCAAAGGCAATAATCTTTTCACTCTCTACTGGTCTACAAATTCTCCATCCTTGACTCCATGTGTGGGGGAAGAAAAGCAAGCAGTCTGTCAACACATGGAGGGATTTTTACTCTACCCCTTGGTGTGACTCCTGCACCACATAGAGATCTGGCACACAGCTTTGATGACACTTCCTAAATGAATCCAGGCAAATTCATGGGTAAATTGTGTTACCCTTACCCCTGTGAGAAAGGCAGTTCACATCATGAGAATAACTGACAGGATCCAAGCCCCCAGTAAGCGATGCAGTATCACAGAATGATATGGGGTTGGAAGGGACCTCTGGAGATCATCTAGTCCTACTCCCCTGCCAAAGCATGTCCACCTAGAGCAGGTTGCACAGGAATGTGTCCAGGCAGGTTTACATGTCTCCAGAGACGCAGACTCCACCACCTCTCTGGGCAGCCTCTTCCAGGGCTCTGCCACCCTCAAAGTAAAGAAGTTCCTCCTCATGTTTAGATGGAACTTACATTCAAGTTTCTGCCCGCTACCTCTTGTCCTGTCACTGGGCACCACTGAAAAAAGACCAGTCCCATTCTTCTGACACCCACCCTTTAAGTATTTATAGGCGTTGATCAGATCCCCCCTCAGTCTTCTCCAGACTGAAAAGACCCAGGTCCCTCAGCCTTTCCTCATAAGAGAGATGTTCTAGTCCCCTAATCATCTTTGTAGCCCTCTTCTGTACCCTCTCCAGCAGTTCCCTGTACAGTAACCTTGTCACAGCGTTGCAGCAGTGCCCTCTCCATTTGAGTCTAGGACCTCTGTCCTTGGGATCTCTACTCTCACAGGGTAAAATCTGATAATCATTACTCACGCAAATCTTAACCGTGATCAGGAAGTTTCTGCTTTCAATGTTATGGAGCAAAGTTTTTATGCGTGTCTACACTACGCTCCCTGGGGCAACTGCAACTCCTGAATGCTTTAAACTGGCCAAGCTCAGATGCCAAAAAACTTTCTAAGAAACTGGAGAGCCGGCACTCTGTGTGCTACAATGGCACTGCACTGTGACACTCTCTAAACGACGACGTCTGCAAGAGTTGCAGCAACTGCAGTATAAACACAGCCTGCACAATTCTGAACAAAGTCTAAACATACTCTCACATCCATATTCTCCTCTTTCCACACTCTTTCCAATAAAAAGAAGCATCTTAAGTCACAGGTATTCAGTGTGCTTTCTTTAAAGAACATTATTTGAGGGTGAAAAAAAAAAAGAAAAAGGCCTTCAGCCCACCACACCAGCTGTTTAATGACTGTCAGGAAAAAGGTGTTTGTTTAATGCACAGATACATTTTAGCCATTAGTTGACACACCATTGCACCCATGATTTTTCTATGTCTGCAACAAGGAATAGTCTGTTTCACGCAACCCTCAGGGATTCATCCAGAATGGAGATCTTATATTCAGTTATTTGGGAGTCTCTCACCTTTCTGGGAAATATTTTAAGTCAATTCAAGAACTGATGGCATATTCTGTACAATCTGCCTTACCTGCTGCAGCCAGAGCAGTGAAGTCTAGTAGTCTGTGCACATGTCTAGGGAGCGGGCACCGACATCAACACACTCCGTGGCCCAGGAGAGATCCTTTAACCTCTTTGCCTCAGTTTCCCCATCTGCAAAGCAGAGTAAAACCAGCAGCTGACTAAATGGTATAACACATTGTAATTCAAAGTAAAATTTTGAGTTAACAGCATTAGGAACACGTAACTACTTTCTGGTTTTGTCTGTCTGCAAAATTTGGAGCATATGTGCTGTACCAATATTAGCATGTCTTCACAGTCAACATCGAGAATGAATGCTTAAATATTCATTGACTTCAAATTTCAAATTGAAGTTTGAATTTGACATTCATTCTATAGATGTAACAGCATCAACCATTAATCAGGGAATAGCAATAAGACCACTCATTTTATATAATCTACGCACTATGGTCAAAATGTATACTTCTGGGTATATAATCTCAAAATTTTAAAGTATTAGCTGCTTAAGTAGATCATGTGGTACGTCCCCTCCCTCTTCTAACTGGCTGATTTATGTAACTGAGCAACCAAACAAAAATTCTGAGATGTATGTTCAGCTGCAACAGTTGCAATTTACATTGTGTATTGAATCAAGCAAATATGTAACTCATGCAATCAAGGAACAGAAGAAATAACATGATTTAGGTAACCAGCTATGACTATAAATTTATAAATAATCTAAACAAAAAAAACCTCTACAAATAAAAGATTTTTAAAGTGTATTATTCACTAAAGAATTCTGTAAGTAACCACTGAATAAATACTTTGCATGTTCACATGAAAAGAAAAACTCCAAAAGGTACCCAAGGAGTCACTATGAGTCGTTTGTTCAGATGTACCAACTCAGTGATTTTTTTTTTTTTTTCTTTTCCCCTTAAACTACATCTATATAAATGGAAATTTAAATTCTGTAGTTCCTAATGCACTATCTTGGTGGATTAGTTTGGTTTTAGGCAAGTTGCAGGAGTATTGCTCTGGGCAATCCTGCTTCAGCAGGGGAGTTGGACTAGATGATCTTTATGGTCCCTTCCAACTCTAAAAAATTCAGTGAAATTCAGTATCTAATGCAAACATTTACATCCACAAAAAAGAAAATTAAAAAAAAAGAAGAAATATAAAGTCACCAAAACTATTATAGACCTTGCTTTTACAGAACATTTCAACCCTGCTGAATGCTTACATCCTCTCAGATGTGTCCTTCTGATCTCTTTTCCAGCCCTTTTTTTCAAATACATACATACCTTCACCCAAGCGAGTAGATGCTACTGACCAACATGACTGCGGTCACTAAGCACATTTCTTTCCTATGATTGCTTGAGTTGCCCAAAAATTTTGCACTTGCCAAATCATGGCCTGCTTTTCTCAACTGACTTGTTTTTCTGTTGCTGTTCAGTGTTTAGAGATCTTACGCTTTAGAGAAAATAGTTATGGTAAAGAATTAGAAACGAAAGAGGGAAATACAACTCAAACGAGCACATGCTTTCTGCTTAAGCTCAAAGAAAGAAACCCAAACTCTGGAAATGCAGTTTGCAGGTGAAGAGGAAAAAATCCTGTGTTGTGTCTCTGGAAACCAGAAAACAAGTGACACTTAGCAAGCTGTCCTATCTCACACAGAAACAGCGTGGATGAATCTGGCCAGTCCACTTGCACTTCTCTTTCTGAAATCACTAATAAAGTTTGAGAGGGGTTATTTTTAAAGCAGCTCTTAGAGTGTTCCAGCTCACTACTGTCAGCTTCAGATCTCAAATGTAATTTGATTTATAATTACATTTTAAAAACTAGCATTAAAATAACATTAGAAGGGTCATAATCTGAACTTTTTAATAGTTAAGCACGTAGCATAAATTTAGAAATGGATCTCCAACAGGATTCATCTGGAACATATTCTGACCGGAATTCCTTCCTTCGACCATTTCAGTACTCTGCTGAAGCTGGTGTGCCAAGAAGCCACTAAGGAGCCCTGTATTTCAGTGCTGTTTCAGATGTAGACGGGCTGAGATACACTGCTGGACGTTTGTTAGTCAAAGTCTTTTCTCGCATTTTAGTCAGGCCCATGTTTGCACACACCGATGGGTGAGACAGTGCCAGAGAATCTGGCATTACGCTTCTGCCACTGAAAAGATGTATGTTGCATCCCTTGCAAAACCCAGTTGTCTCCATCACTCCTGAGCTTTGGAGTGGCTTTAATTTTCTCAGTCTCTGCGGCACAGATTGATTTGGGGGTGTTAACTTCTAGGAATTACTCAAATGGGTCAAGTTATGCTTGTGCCAGCCAAAACGCATGTGCGGTGAAAAAGCAGTGGTCCCAACAACTGCTACTGCATGGGTGTCAGCAGAGAACTACCTGTCCTCCCAGCTGGGCAAACAGCTCAGGCTGGCATTCAGCGCATTTCACAATATTGTGCCCGTAGCTGAAGCCTGGCACCTCCTGAACGCAAGACGGGGTTCAGATGGGACACAGGCTCATCGCAAAATTCGCCTTGTTCTCTAAGTCCGACCTTCTGACGAGAAAACTTCCCAACTAATCAGTTCCACACTGCTGCCTGACTACGACTTCAGAGGCAAAAGACAGACAACGAATTCAGTTTCTGAATGCTAGTGCTAAAGTAAATGATCTAGTTAAAAAAAAAAAAAAAAAAAAGAAAAAAAAGAGGCTGTGCCTTAAAACCAAGTTTGAAATTTTATAGGCTTTTACTCCATAATTTCTACTTGAGCCTTCTGTTATTTTTAAACAAATCTAATTTCTTACAGCTGTGAAATTTACATTTTAAGAGTGTCTAGTGGCCATGTGCATTAATTACTTTATTGTAATATTTTAATGAGTTTGGGGTTCAACTCTGAAAGAATCCTGCTGAATCCTTGTTTCCCCACAGAATTACACTAGAACCTGATTGAATCACAACTTCACACATCCCGATCCAAAACCTGATGGACTTGCACAGTATTTTCAGTTCTCTCAAAGTCCCCGAACTTTCACATTGGCTCCAAATTTTAGGACTTCTCACCAAACTAAGCACTACCCTGAGTCAGGAGCAGAGCTAGGCTTTGAGAAAATTTGTATTTAGAGCTGAACTTGCTGGCTGAACCTGTTCTCAATGGAAACAGGTAGCAAAACACAAAATTCAGCTGTGACAGCTAACATTCGGACCAATCTAGTTCTTACTGACACTTATGCAATGATGCAAATGCTTCCATCTTAGTATATATGACATAAATACATTTAGGGCTAAAAGATTAACCCCCCAAAGAGTACCTAAACTCACCAGGGAAGATTGGAAGTGCACTACTGGAAGATTTCCACTTTGTGCAAAATAGCTGAAGAGCATTACAATATCTATACTTCTGCCACGGTATTCCCTTTATGGATTTTGGTGGTTTGTGTCATACTAAATTATTTCTTCTTCATCTGTGAGTGTGTGTAAGTAGCGGTGGGAGGTAAGTAAAATGAGACTGTTTTTTCAGGCAGTTTTCAGCCGGGACTTAGTGTCTGTGCTTGCAATGGTGCAGGTGTAACTACTCATTCTCGGGGACTGAGGCAGAAACCTTCAGACCGCTGAGGATCTCTGCAATTTGAACTGAAGAGATAAACCTCCATACAGCATCTAAACGCACTTTAATTCTCTATGAATACGCTAAAGATGCAAATACATAACAGACTGAACAATGGGTTCAAGTACAAAGACAGATAAATGCAGTGAAAGTGGGACTGCCTGAGTTAACTGTGGTGACAGTGAGAGGTTCATCGCTTGTCAAGTGCAACTGCCCACGCTGCACCCACAGAGGCGCGCCTGCGAATCTGACCATTTATGTCCACAACTCTCACCTCTCTTCGCTAGGGCAAATGCAGAATTGTAACTTCAATGAACCACTCAGCTTTTAAAAAAGCATGTTTTTAAACCACTTACAATAAGAGCAACAGTTATTATTCAGAACATGCTTTTTATCAGATTGAAGATAAACTTTATTATAACTGGTGGAGATGGTATCAATGATTTGTGGTCTATGAGAATTCTGTAATGAGAAATGGTAATCTGTCTTGGGGCAAACAATATTGTTCTGTTTACTATGCAATTAACAATATTAAGTCAAGATTCTATAACTGATAGCTGAAAATAAGGGTGGGTAGGAAGAAACTGGAAGCACTGGAAACTTTCACAGGACAATTATCTGAGGACAATAAATTATTTATGGTGCTTTAGCCTGACATTCTCTCTCATCCTCACAAAAACATTCCTCACTGCTCCAGAGATGTTCACTGTAAAAGTATCCAGACTGTAAGCAGTTTGGGGCAAAGCCAGAATCTCCTTGTTGCAAGTACTGAACGTACAGGATAATGAAGTGATTTCATTTTCAGAAAAGGAGCAGTAAAATCACACAAAAAAAAACCAAACCCAAAAAAAACCCCCCAAAAACCAAAATAATTTTACATTGGAAAAGGTATGATAATGAACTAACAGGAATGACGGAAAGAGAAGTGAAACCTAATCTCAGATTCCTGGCATTTTTGGTGTGAAATAAAGACAAAGTAGTTCCCTTCCATTTAATTTCTTCTTTAATTTTATAGACTGAGTCCCACACCTTTGTGTGACTGAAACCCTGTACTTCTTGTTTACTCTTAGATCAGCCTTAAGCAACCACCATATGGAGCTGCAACCACCACAGACACAGCAGAAACAGTCCTTAACTAATGGTCAGAGTAAATTGTATTGGGATGCAAGTGGGGCCACTTTTCAAGTGGCTGGTTAAGACAAGGGCTGACCTGTAACGGAGCTTCTCTGTAAAGCAATACAATTTTTACTTTATGTTATAAAGTACTGAACCATAAACATGACTGACCACAGAAACCTCACTGCCTTTTGCTATTCTGTTCCTTAGCTGCACACATGCAGGCCAGCCCTTTTGGCCCTGATTCTGCAGGTTTCGAGGCTACCTCCACGGGAACTCAGGCAGAGCTACGGGACAGCACTTTGGCAGTGAACAAGCAAGAACTATGAAGTCCTAGGGTCTGTCTTGCTAAATTGATCTTAAAAAAAAAAAAATAAAAAAAATAAAACGATCATATTCTTAAACTAGCCAATTCCATTTGTAGCTCTCTGGAAATGCGATGCTCCACAGAGAGCTCCATTGCACCCAGCAGGCAAAAGCCACATTTAAGAGAGCGTGACGCAGCAGCGCTCTGGCAACCAGGACGCCGCTCTGAAGTGACTGCTCCTCGCATCCTCGCGGCCCCTCGCCTGCACCTCTCGCCCTTAAAGATCGGTGCCTTAAATTCCCATATACCACTGAATAATAACGTCTGGCTGATCCAGAAGATTAGCAGCTTATTCCACCTTTGTTCTCTGCCTTCTTTTAAGATGAGCAATGAATGACACCACAGCAGGCATAACCCTCCGGCACAAAAGCTAACAAAATTGTAGGATGCTTTAAGGAATGACATAGAACTTAACAGAGACTTTTAGAAGGGTATTCCTACATAGAATCTCTGTATAAAACCCAATGCTACCTGGAAAGGCTCTCAAATTCTCTTTACTTTCCTGAACATTACAACACAAAATCAGCACCAAATGTCTGCAAGAGCAACCTCTTTAAAACTGATAAAAATACAAACAGTTTTAATAAAGTGCACAGTAAATTTGGGGGCTTCCTTTGCGCAAGATAACACTGAATCAAAGAGTTTCACAGCAATAAAATAAACAGATGCAGTAAAATTAAATGGGAGGAAAAAAATGATGGGAGTATAAAACTTCATGTTCCTGTACATAATATGCCAGTGATTGGTGGAAGTTACGCACAAACTTCTACTTTTTAAAAAACTACTGTTTTGAGAAAAAATACTCAATAATTGATATTTATAGGGCTTAATTCCCTTTTTCTGATGAGGTCATGGGTCTGTCATTGTTCATCACTATTGTTGAAAATTTACTCCCAGATTAAGAACTTCTCCCACACTAATAAACAGGTATAATAATTTTCTCCAGAGAGCAATTTTTTTCTTTCAGTAATTAGCCTACTTAAATATTTTAATGGAACTGCTGACGTACAATAGCACAAAAGGTCCTCTGACCATAATATAAAGTGAGAGATGAGATTCCTAAAAACTTTTGTACGAAGGAGGTCTAGGGTTTACAAAACCTATCAAGCAGACAGCTCTCAAACTATTTTTAAAGGTCATAAATTAGGTACTCTCTTAAATGTAATTCAATCATCCACCGTTATAGTAGCTTGATTCTATTAGTTGTCCTATGCATTTTACAAAACAGAACTCCATTAACATTATTCACTTATAGTTTCCCTCTATAAGTGGATATTCTGCTCAACAGGCTTTAAATAGATTTTTTTTTCCCCTGAAATTGCTATTAAGCATACTTTTACTCAAAGGGCAAAGTAGGCATAGGATTATACTTGTACTTCATGCAAAGGATACATTTTCAGCAATCAGAACCACATTCCTATGAAGTAAAAATACTCTATATAAGCCGATTGTTTCTATCCCTCCTAACCTTGCTCAATAAGGACTCTATTCTGATCTTTTGAGTTACACACAAGTTTTCCAATTTGGCTGGATAAAGGTATCTTGTTGGGCAGCTTGATGAGCATATTCTGTGTCTCGAATTCTGACCTTGGCATGTTCAAGGTGGATCTCAATTATAAGACGCTGCTCAGAGGGGGAAAATATTTAAATTTAAAAAAAAAAATTAATAATCAGGATTTATTTTACTTTCTCCAGCTAAAGAACGCAGTACGGAACTCCTGCTTTTACATACCTTGCTTTAGTGACCCAGTGCAAATATAAACCTTGATAAAGAGACCACAACACATATATAGCCACAAGTTTTTGAGAGCAATTTACCTAGACCGTAGTTATATTTCAGCTTCAAAAACGTCTACTATAGATCATTCATCTCTGATTTCATGTTGATTTCACTATGAATAAATGTGTGCCCTCACCTCTCACAATTTAGATGACTCTATTCTGAACAATATTAAAAAATACACAAGTACATGCAGAGGAGCACAGTGCTGGCCAAACCACATATCCCATAGCCAGTCTCAAAGGATGGTAGCCACCTCGTGACGTTGAGCCGCATGCCACAATAATCTGACACCGGAACAGACCTTGACCCGTTGCAATAGTGTAGTTGCAAGAGCACAATCTGTACATAAAAATGTGTATGTCTAGAGAGCCAAACCCTGCCTCAGCTGGTTACCACATTCTATGTTCACGTCTAACTTCTTAAAACAGGACAGATGGCAGAAATCATACACTGTTGTTCTTTTCATTGGCCATGCCAATCCCAGATAATCAAGTCAGTCAGTCACCAGCAGATACTCTTTTCTCAGAGGAAAGGGTTGAATTTCATCTGACCACTGAGCTTCAGCTTGCACTTGAGGTTCTAATTTTCTTCTGGTCTTAGCCCATTTCTGTCTCGCTCTGGCACACACTGCCCTAGTAAGTACATTTATTACCTCAGTAATTCCTCTGGGGGCTGTCTTACTTTCACTTTATATCTGGACTCACATAAGCATCTCCCCATTTTACAAGGAAACATTTATTAGCCTCTGATAGGAGTTTCCTGTTCCATCATGCCAAATCCCATTGTCTGTTACTCTTCAAAAGCAGGCTAACAAGTTGCTCTCGCTGGTGGTGTACGAGTGCTGGCAGCACGGCGCAGGCACAGAGAGGGCACATGGGGGACGACCAGGTGTTCTGGGTTTTCTTCCAGTCCTGTTTGCAAACCCTTGTTCAGCTGATCACACACACACAGTCAGGGGGGACCCTTACAGCGGTAGCATTCACCAGACACCAGAGGCACTGGGTGGCCCAGCAATTTCTAGGGTGCCCCATTCACACTCCTTGTTCACGCCCTTGAGACTGGTGCAGGAAAGGACCATGAAAGTCTCCTTCAGCTAAGGATTACACAGAGAGGTTGATCTTATTACTTTGGGATGCTTGAACAGTAGAGGGTAAGCCCATAACGTCACAAAAATAGGGATTTCTGCTATTATTCCTCCAGTTCCCAGCTAATTATCTTACTTGAGAACTGTTCATGGTTTTTTTCCCTGTAGTTGTGGGTCATCACTGCATATTCCTGTTCCTCCAGGTCCACCCTGCAAACCTCCTCAGTGTAACAACTGTTTGGTAGGGCTGGTGCTGTCAAAAAACTGTTCAGCCTTCCACAGTGTTACACAGGAAACTTTGGCCATGATCCCCCCCAACCACAGCACAGATCTTCAGAGGAGGTAAAAAAGTATGAATGCTACAACATAAAATTACACAGATTTACCCCAGCTGAAGATCTGGACTCACCCTAGGGATAAGAAAAAGATTTCAATGCGTAGTCTGTTTTACTAGAAACCATGCAAAGTCTCTCTTCCACATCAGCCTGCTATTTTTTAATTCTATGTAACCAGACAACATTTGTATTCAGCTGCTCACTTATAAATAAAAAACATTTTTACATGGGTGGACTGGAGTGGCTTTTTTTTTTTCCCCTCTTTCGGTTCCCATTATTTTATATATTACACACATGTTCTGTCAACGAAGCTCACTTTGTTATCTGAAACATCTGTGGTACCCTGCTGCGGAGAAGGCCAACACTGCTGCTGCTGTTGCTGCCTGTCTTTATTAGCCACTGATTTGCTGATGTAGTCCTCCGACGGCGTGCACTGCTCCGGTTCGCCTCCGAAACGCCGGGGCTGCGCAGCAGAAACAATGGGATTCTGTGAACTGGCAGAGAGGTCCTGTTGGTTCACAATATGGCAGTTACCATCTCTATGAAGATATGAAACCAAGGTTTCATATGTGCGTTCATGCCAGCACATATTATATTTTCATATTTCTAAAGAAATGTATGTGAGTTTATACGTCAGCTGAAAGGATAATGTCCTTGCAAAGAAGGTGCGTACTCATCAGAATGAAAGGATCTCCTACTCGAGGCTCCCACAAGGTCTGGCTGTTGAGCAGCCATAATATTTCTTGTTTTTTCACCAAGTGAAAAGTTACCCGGATTGATCTCTTTTAACCTTATTTTCAGGGGCTTTTTACCATCATAGTCCTGACACGCTGCACAGTCCCATGAAACTCTCTGGGATGTACTGTTACTGTACAGATTATTACCTAAGGTACATAAGAAGTATGGATTTCTTATGGAGCCATGACAAGATTTTAACAGATCATCTTAAAGATAAAAACCTGTCTACGTTTCTTAAATAACATTTTTAGAGATAAGATATTTGGGTCACCTGATAGGAAGTAAAGCTATTTCTATGCATTTTATACATTTACTTTCTGCCGACAATAGCACCTTGGTAAAATCAGCTTAACCATTTCCCCTCTGAAAAATCAAAACCATCTTATCTTCATATGGATTTCTTATGCATCAGATGAGTGAAATATATACTCCATTTAAGAATCTGAGAAATATGATTGTTAAACCACAAAACTTAACAAGAACATTCAGGGGAAGATGCAAGAACAACTCACAAAAACACTCACATGGACCAGATTTCCAGCTGATGGTGTTCCTTTATGGGTCTACTGTTTTAAGAAACTGCTCTCTAATACAAGAAAACAAGAAGTTAAAGCTACTTCCTTTAAAAAAAAAAAAAAAACAACACAGATTTATCTATGACATAAAAACCTGAGCTGAGTTCTGAGTCTCGTAGGTAAACTCAAACCAGCTTTTTGTAGGTTTTCCTGATCTCCCAAGGACTGGGCATGATTCAGAGAATAATTACAGTATGGAAACATCATGCGACTGCTGTCACAGATCCTTTACATACAAGTCAGTGCGCATGTGTGTCCAATTCAAGATTCAAAATGGAAGACTTATCTGGAGATAATTATAAATGAAAATAAAACACAGCTTTTGAAAAAAACAGCCCATTTTCTTTATAAAATAATTGATCACCTAGCCCCAGTAGGAAGGTTCAAAAGTTACCGTATAATGAAGTGCTAGTAGAAAGCAGCTTGCTGTATCTTTCAGGAGCAAGTCCGTGATGACAAGAAAAAAGAATCAAGAAAATAAATGCCACAAAGGCATCCCTCTCCTCCTCACCTCCCTTTTGCTTGAAGAATTACTTACTTTCAACTTTGTTTTATTTATAGTACACAGCATTAGCACCCCCAAACCAGCTAAATTCTGTGCAAACATGGAAAGGATCTTTCCATATTTAAAATCTGAACCCCATTTCCCATGGCCTGAAAATAACTGAGATGTCATGGCAGAATATCACTAGTCTCCAAAATAATCTTCGGATTGCCCAACTAATAATTTGGTGTACAGTAGAACAATCTTCAGACCTGTTCTGTAGCCAATTCATCCTTTTTACCCCTATTCGACAGGGAACTGATCTGATAGTCACAGGTTGTCCCCCTACTCCAAGTGTACCCTCAGAGAGAGGAAGGAGATGGGGCACTGTTGCTACGGCTGCCACTTACTAAGGATTGACTTAGAGATGGCATTTCTAATCCTCTGGAGGCCAGTGAAGTCACAGATGCTTTCCACTACCAGAGGAGTACAGTGTACCTGAGCAATAGCAAGGATCTGATCATAAACCTACAAGATTGTTCTTATTTGGGGGAAAGTGAAAGGAAGGAATAAAATTAATGTATAGACATAAACAAGCCCAAAACTTGGAAGATGAAGTGAAAAGACAATTATCTTTATAAATTTTAAAACTGCAAACAGATTCATGCAGGACAATTTTCCATCTCTCCAGATCCTTCTGCTGGACATATGCAGAAGATAGCTTCAAGTTAGTATATTTCCTTATATGAAGCTTTTTCCTAGGATATTTATGGTTGGGGAAAACAAAAAGTGCAATGCTATGTTGGAATGGTAGTAATTTCTCTTTTACCCTTTGTGTATTGTCACCGTCTATTGTTACACAGTTTTTTAACATTCATCTGAATATTTCATCCATGCAAAAATTAGTCCCAGCATCTTTTTTCTGCATAATGTTTGGCGGTCATTGCTTCACAACTGCAAACAATCCTCTATTGCTATTGAGGGCTACAGTCAGGCTTGTTTCACGCTGGAGGTTAGAATCTGATCCTAAGTCCATTAAATCACAGAGTCTTTTTAAAGTTTAATCTTGAGAGGATTTGGGTTGTAAACAAAGGACACTATACATGGGGAAAGAAACAACAGAAAACTATGAACTTATGACTCTAATACAACCCCAAGTTCAAATTTTGTGTGTGATTTAGCAAGAAAATTCTGAGCTTTCGGCAGCGGCGCACACGCCCTGGCATGTGGGCAAAGCTAAACTGAGCATTGATGCTCACATCCAAAACACACATATGGATCCCATTTTACTATAGACGTGATTCTTCATGTGCAAAACATGTGTATGACTGGTTTTCTTTGGCTTTTTAAGATGTGCTTCTTTTGTGGGGGCTGGGAGCAGAGAAGTAAATAAATAATTGGTGTGGTACTTGAATACACGTTATCTATGAAGAGAACAGCCTGGGATTCGAGGCCAGGTAAAAAGCCTGCACTTCAGCTGAAAGTATCAATTTCAGCAAACAACCAAATCCAACAGTGAGAAACTTAGTCCACTATACATCTTCTGCAACACGTTAATCTATCCCACTCTGTAATTGCTAGATAGGAAAGGGAAAAAGGGCTCCAGATGCTAATAACTTGGAAGTGGTAATTAGAGAAGTCCACATTACTGCTGCGAGACTCCCATCTTCCCTTGATTGCTGAAAAGAAAATTTTGTCCAGTGGGTCTCCCTCTTGCTTCCAAAACATGCTGCACTTCTGTGTTCCTAAGCTGCATCTCCTTCTCACTGAACACACCCACAGGAGCTTCATTGGGCCTGGAAAACTTTTTTTACCTTCTCCAACATTGGAGGATGCCATATTTCCCATAGAAAATGTAAGAAAGCCTTCGCAACATCATAAGGTGACCTAACAGGGAAGTTCCACAAGTCCTAACTTTTAGCTATACAAGATCAAAATTGCCTCCTGCAGTCCCAGTCCGAGTGAGACAGAGAACAAGAGAGTCTGCCCCCCTTTGCTTTAAAGGGTAACCAACAACTTTGAAGGCTTGTTGAGCGTTTAGAAACTCTGCGACCACAGAGACAAAGTAAGCCTGGAAAGGGTCTGAACGTCGCATGAGAAAGTAAAAGGAAAAATACACTTATCTCAAAGAGGGAATGCATTTGTATTATTGTATTGAAATAGCACAAGGCTACAATGACAGGCTATAAATTTTCCTCTTGGACTGTAACCAATATTTTCCATTTCAAGTAACAACAATGTAAGAAAGACTCAGAATTAATAGAAATTATGGACATAAATTGGTAGGTACTTAGGTGAAAGAGAACCTCAAATTTGGGTATCGTTAAAAGAGAAAAGGTTAACTAACCCTTTGAGCAACCCTTGGATCCATTTACACTGCTGACAAACTGACCAAAAAAGTATGCTTAGATTTTACCGATGGTGTCCATCTTTATAGTTCTCAGATTCATGGCCCAGAATGTTACCGTAAGTTCTTGGCAGTGAAAAGCATTTTTTTTTATCCCTGAAATTTAACATCACACATAACACTGAACCTAATCTATGACTCCAAATAATAATAGCAGCAATAGTATCTACGTGGTTCTGCAGTGATGAGAATTAAGTTGCAGAAATTTCCCAATTGTACTCTTTTTTATTTGATATGTCATTTCATTAAATAACCATGAATTATTGAATATTAATAATTTGAAATCAGTGATGCGCCTTAAGATATACATTCACAGACTATTAGTATTTTTCTTAACCTTTCTGTTGCTGTAACTGGCTATTGAAACATTGGCTGCTCATTTAAAACAAACAAACAAAAAAACCCAAAAAAAAACAACAAAAAAATCCCGAAACCCAAAAAACTAACAAACAAGCAAACAAACCAGGATTGAACAGGAAGGCGACCATTAGCCAAAGCCAATGTACATTAGCAAAGCTGGGTCCAGGGAGGAACAATCTCTCCTCCATTTTAAGACCCAATCCTACATTTGTTTAGTAAATCCCTGGGATTTTCTAACAGCTCCATTGAACCTTGGGAGATAAGTCTTATAACTGAAACTAAAGTTGACAAGTCCTTTTTCTTCCCTGCACAGACTTCTAAAAGAGACAGACTGTGAATATTGTATAAAATAAAATCAATGCAAAGTTATTTAGCACAGGTGTTCCTCTTATTGTGCTGCATTTGGAAAGCCCACACATTCAGCGCACCTTCAATCCGCACACCCAGCTGCGTGAGGTGGTGGTCTATTGTTAGTTTAGAGGTTTGCAATAAAAAGCATGAAGTAATATTGGCAAGCTCAGGAGCTATTTTTTTTTTTCCTTATGATGTCTCCCTGCATCTATTTATCTAGTTCTCCTTGCTTTGTTTCTGCTTTTATATTCAGCATATTCAAAAAAGGGTCAGAATAGGTTTTAAAGATGTAATGCCACGCTCAAGCCTTTTGAACACTAAGAGAAAAACCTCAAAAGGTTCACGCATAAGGGAACAAAGATATAAGGATAGCTTTGAACCTGAGGGGCTCTCTCACTGCAAGCAAGTGCATTGCCAGCATGTCACAGGTGTACACCACATGAGCATGTGAAAAAATAAAATGCGATTGTGAAGGGGTGTGATGCTGACGGGTCTGAGTCCAGAATGCATTAATCCCAGGGTGAATGTGTGCATCTGTTAGATATTTATGTAGTTCCTACTAGTAGTTTGTACAGATATCTAAGCAGGTGAACGTCAACAGCTTTGAAACCATATGTTAAAGGGAGGCTGTGAGATGCTCTGAGGAGGCTATCAGGCATTACGGGTCTGACAAGGGAGGGCCGACACCTACTGACTGTAATATTGCCCTGCTTGGTCGGGACTCCTGGGCCGACTCCTGCTGATTGAGCTGCGCGACACTGGGGCAAACAACTGAATCTTCCTCTCTGTTTCCCCATCCTTGAACAAGAGATACTAAAAATTACTATAGAATGACAAATTTTATTTCTTTCCTCTCTAATTTCTCTAAGTTCTGGCCATTGCGGGGGGTGGGAGGGAGGGGGAAGAGACAGTGTTGTCGTATTGGGGTGGTTTTGTTTGTTTGTGGGGTGGTTTTTTCATTATTATTCCAAAGGTTTGTATAAAACACAGTTCTGTTAAAAAAACAATTTATAGATGCTGGCTTGAATTTGTTGGAAGAAGGAGTCAAGATCTCTGTCTCCTGGTAGCTACAGAACATGCTACAATGAAGGACAACCAAGTCCCGTTCCTTTGTATAAATCAGTTTATACTTTGTATAAACCAGTATTCTTGGTTTTATATTTTAATTCCGAGTCACTCAGACTCGGGAATAGCATGAATCTGAACTTAGGTCATCCCATTTCCCAGTACAGTCTCCTGACCAGCAGACCGTACACCTGGTAAGTACATATATAAGCACTGTTGAATCCAACATATTTTAAGGAAGAAAGAAAAAAGTCAGCTTTAAGAAAAACAATGCCCTTCCCCAAAGTGACTTTTTGTCTATAATGTTTACTTTCTCTACTAAATATCCTCAGCAAGGAACTGTGAGAATTCATTCATCTTTGAATGAATTTATAAAAACATGCTGAGAGGTCTCCGGCTGAAATGTGTGAATTTTTTTCATGATTAGAACAGAGTACTAGAATCCAAAAATTGTCAGTTTACACACCACTTTAACCTAGACCACTCAGTTTCTGCTACCATACATGACTTTCAGCAAATGAAAGGAAAACTGTTTTCACATTGAATGCTGAGTTTCTAAAGGAGGTCTGTTAGGAAAATTTTCCTTCAAATTAAAATTTTCTGTAAAATGGAGAAAACAAATCTCTCAAATCCCCTCCACTTCAAATAGCCTAGCAACTACCTTGAACCTTCAATGGTTCAAGTTACTCTCAAAGGTAAGGGAATCAAAATCTAGCTTTGGAGTCCTATAAGATCCTGTTGCTAGAGGAGTAATTCCACCTTTGAAAATCCTGGTGCGACTAAGTGAATTCATCAAGAGCTGCAATTTCATTTTGTCCTCAATGATTCATATACATATACAGTGCTGGAGAAATATGCCTTCCTCCCCTCTTTGAAGTATTATGGCCTCACTCAAAAACCCACCCGTAGCATACTGGTCTTATAGTTTAGCATTGCCCAAACTCTGCTCCCAGACATTACCAGTCCATAGTAAATCCCATGAATTTCAACAGCTCCACAAAGACTGCTGTTAAGTGCTTCTGAAAAAAATCTCATCACACCTTTCCATCCTCTTGTATGTCTACCTTTTACAACATCAGAACACACACTCTATAGTAGCCCTATTCAATTTATTTCCCCCATACTTCCCTTCCCAAGAGGATATTATTCATACCCTACTCCTTCACAATGTAATTAGCTTGTTCCAATCCTTGGAAATGAAACATTCACCTCTTCTTTTGGCCCAACCCTACAGAACCTCTTGCAAGAGCCATCTTGCAGCTCACCACCTCACAGGGTGGGGAAAGAGACACCATAATTGCTCTGCACTTGGTACCAAAGACAGAATAATCACATTCGCCTTTGCTTTGCTTTACTTTAATGAAGCACAGTTAATAAAGAAGGTGTGTATGTAAAGTCGGTGGTTTACCAGAGACCCACCACCTCTGTCGCCCGAGGCCCCTTCGAGTGCCTGCAGGACTCCTCTACTCCAGCGCCTGATCTAGAACAGGCAAATCTAGCTCTAGCATTAAAGTGGCACAGCTCCACGGAAAGGGAAAGGTCACAAATGACATCTCTACTGTGCATTAGAAAATATTAATTAAGATTTTTAATCTGGGGAGATGTGCATTGCATGGCATCTATAAAATATACCCCAAAAATTCTCAGGAATACAGCTCAAAGACTTTGATTAAAATTGAGCAAAATCAGTCTCTCATCCTTCTGTTTAAAAAATGAGAATTCATTTATTCAGCTTAATTCAAAGATTAAATATGATTAAAATTTCTATAAGATGTCTAGCTTTTCTGAAATAAACTGCAGTGGCCATCAAAATATTGATAGTCATTGGTAAATTACTTCTGGTGTTTAATCAATGTTATTTTTTTATCATCCAATTTTTTCTTGAAGTCAGCTTCTAACACTAAACTACATTTCATCAAGGTTGGTAAAATGTTTAGAAAGGAACAGATGTCAGAATATGGGGATTGCCAATAACACTGATGGAAGCCAGTAATTTCTTTCCTGTCCAAAGGCAAAAGAATGAAGAATAATCTAGACTGTATACAATAATACAAGATTTACTACAACATTAATGGCTATAAAAAGTAAAAGTATACAAAAGCTATCTCCATTTTTTTCTAGCCATCACTAAGGGCACTGTTTTTCAATTTGAGACTATTTTTACTGGAAAATGAAAGGTCTATGTATTCTTAAACCTTTAAATATCCATAAAATACAGATGAAGACACAGGCTAGCATTAGTTGCTTCCAAATACACTTGTATATTAGTCTATTGTGTAAGTTAATAATTTTGCCAAATCTCAAAAAATGTGGATGCAATCTTTCCTTTAAGAAAGCTGCTCAGCTTGTTATTTACAGATTGTAACATTTACATAAGAGTTTGGTTTAACAAGAGATATAAATATAGATAAAACCCTTAGGACTTCATTCTTTAAACTGCCCTCTAAAAATCTGCCCTACAATTTGCACACTGAATTTTGTGCAGACTATTCTTGGAAGCCTTTTGTGAATTAGGGAGAACTGACTCGAAACAGGGGCTGGTTAATCACAATTTTGCAAATTGTACGTAGCAATCATCCTCACATTGTGAAATTCAGATCTATAAAATGCTGATGTTTTAAAGCTGAAAAATAAATAAGCTAAGTAGGACTAGTTTGCTAAGGGAAAAAAAAGAAAGAGTATAAGACCCCTTGCAAAGAAGTCCTTAAAATAAAAATAATTAAAATAAGAGAAGTGGCATCATAAGTAAAGGGCATCTCCATCCCATATCTCAACTGCAAGCCCACCCTGGAAAAAAATTTACCACCTGATCATGCCTGCCCCCATCTCATATCAACACACTCACCTGAATACACCAGGCAAATTCCTGCACTTCCAAGAATAAACCTGTAGGAGGTTTACTATTTTAGAAGGCTTCTGTATACTTGCCTACAATCTGGTGAAACTTCACTCTCTCACATGTCTATCGCTCACTGTCATCTGGGCACCCAATCAAAGTTGCTTTGATTAAATATCAGGACAGTCACTTGAGTATCAACTGCAGCAACAGGGAAACAGGGGCATCGTACTTTATGATGCATGTTGAATGCAAACACTTGAGAATAATAGATGGCAACTAAAGAGACTGAGAAAGGAAAAGATGATGCCTCAAAGAAGACTTTTTTGTTCTGCTTTCAAGCTGCTGCTAATGTAACTTCATCAGCATTTAGAACAAAGCTGACTCAAGATTCTTCTCCACACAGGTTTTGCAACTCCTAACATTTAGTATAAATGAAGGTCTCTTTCTATTTATTTTCCCTTATCTGTTGTAGAAAGACCTTGCCGAACTGTCTGCTTTGAGTGTACAAGGATATGCTGAAATTCATGTAAATTATTTTCTGTTATCAATGTAATTATAACGACAAGAACTTTCCATTGGGGTTCAGCCGTGACACAGTGTGCGTCGGTCACCCTCCTGCCATTCCAAGCCCCCTCACTATGGACACAAGTCACAAACAGTGGAAACTCTGTTTTCCTGATGTTGATCCTCCCCAAAGGTCAGGTTTCTTACCTCAAACATTCCAGCAGTTGCTTAGACTGCAGTTGAGGAATTTTGTGTAACGTTGCTTCTAGAAAGCAAATATTTATGTTAGTAAATACCATTAAAGTATTACTGTTATACAGGTATGCTCTTTAGTAAACTGCTAAACATGGGAAAGAGAATTTTAAACTAAATGGATGGAAACATATTATATTTGTATATTAAACAAACTTTACCATGTTACTTTACCACACTAAGTGTTTTACCAAACACGAAGCCCAGCTATTAACTCTTTTTATGGGAATTAATGATTTTAGAAGTAACACAAATTCAGAATTCATGCCTTTGCTACAGAGAGAAAGCAGAGGAGAAAATCCTACAAAGAACAGAACAAATCGGCATTTCCAGGATTTCATCAAAGTAGTGGTCAGAAAAAAGAGAAAAAGGAAAATAAGGGACCCACAGGTACCTTACAGAGGGATAAAATAAGGACATTCCCTTTGAATGGGAGAGGTGTGGCTCTGAAAAAGGTCCATCAGGTTCACACATCACAAGTGAGTACCCCGAGCACCAAGACTAGGCTATTCCAGCAGAGCACACTGACTCACCCGTTCCTATTGGGGCTCACTCTTTTGTTGTCCTTTTTCCTTTTTTAATTGGAGCAAGCATTTAAACTACAGCTTCATCAGCACAAGTGAACGCCGAAAGGCCACAGTTTAGGAATCTCTCTATATACATATATATATATATATGTATTATTTACTCCATCTTGAGCAATCTTGGCTAATGAAACAGAACTTTTTATACCTGAAATTTGTAGAGGAAGAAAAGAAAACTCTCCTTTCAGTTCCATCCATGACTCAAGTTGGAACTGAGCTCTACAGAAGTTGAGCTGAGCTTCTTCCTTCGTTTCCTCTGCTTCTCACCTCAGAGGCCAAGACTAGGTCAGGAAAAGCTTCTATGTTACTTATTAACTCAAAAAAATGGCATATTTGCAAAAGCCGTAACACAGGATCTCTCTTGGGATAAGGAAGCATGAGACACTGAAAGCAGAGAAGGCCTGAAAGTGGGAAGGAGCCTTCCAGGAACAGGATCTGGATCACACAAAGTTCTCAGAAAAACTTTGGAAGATTCTTGTTTGCTGTTTTGAAGACAACCTGCCATGGAGTCCAGATGTACTAATTCAGACTTTCAAACACACATGTGTCAATGCGTTCCGAGTTTAATCTAAGACAGTAAATGAGACATTCATCATATACAAAATCATCCTAAATATCACCTAAGCCGTTTCACTTATTTGATGAATGTTGGTAGCACTGAACTTGCCAGTACTGTATATTTCAGAGGTAAAATGTCCAAGACTAGATTTTTTAAAAAGAATTTAACATAGTGAAGCTGAAAAAAGTAATTTATTCCATGCTTGTTAAATCCAGTTATGTCAATAATTAGGAATAAATTCTTTGCATCTCTGTTTTTGTTACTTTCCTGAGTATTTCTGCTGAAAGATTTTATTCTTCCTACGGCCCAGCTTTTATTCATGACCTGAGAGCATTTTATTTTCTATTTGTTATTGTGTTTTAGGCAAAGATGTTTCAGAAACATGAAGTTAATACGGATTCAAAGTTCACAGCACTTTTAAAAAAATAGTTACGTATCTGAGAACACAAACAGGGCTCTAGCAGCAGGCGATTCACAACCCCAATACATTGGGGTTTTCACCAGCTCAGCATTGCCTCCAAAACAGCAGCAGTCAGTGCAGGCAGGCAACGCTGCAGGTCATGAAAGTACAGCTGCTCCGCAGTAGTTGATTCTATATGTTGACCCAAACGTTAGGATGTTTACTGTCGGGATATGACTCCTTCCCTTAATGGAAAGTTGTACAAAACTAAACCAGCTCACAATATGTCAGCCTTTTGACAGATATATCAAGCACTGCCTCTTAACATTTCTTTACTGCTTGAGAAGATTTGACCTCATGGCTCTAACAAATCACACAAACTGCCTGGACAGCACAAGCCGACACTACTTCACACAACTCCGGATGCTCTCAGGGCAACACAAGGCATCTACTTGACAAAACTGTAGGCAGTTGCTTTAGGAGCAGAATAGAATGTTGCTTTAAAGTCCTCTATTTTATTACTATTACTACTACTGCTACTATTTAAACAGGAGTGAAGCTGTCTGCTCAATGCAAACTCTTGCCAGATACTGCTGCCCACACTATGGTCCGATAGCAGCAGAACTTCCTGACGCTGCCTCTAAAGCTGAAGGGATACAGACCTTGGATCCATGAGCTAGAGACTCAGAGATACTACTACCTAAAAACAAAATACTCAAACCCTCAGAAACTACAAATCAGTGTCAGGATATTTTAAAATATCCCATAATTCCCATAAGGGAAAAAGGATTAAAAATATGTCTCTCTGGAGACATTTGTGAATATTCCTTTAGCTACATCCACATGGGTGGGAGATCATGCCCTTAAAATTGTAGAATACTATAAGAAGACCCAATGGGACTAGGCCACATCAAGCCATGTTGAAAAGTATAATGGAAGTAAACTTCAATTTAGAACAATAATACCTTCTCATAAAAGAAAGAATATTATCATTATCAAACTTTGAAAAGCTTTAACGTTTTAAAATAATAAACAGACAAGTGTAATGAGACTAACCAAATCTGTTTTCTTCACTGTGCTTTTCATCTAGCATCTCTCGAGTCATTGCATTTGTACGTTTGAGGCTCTCTACTGCCTTGGATGAACACAGGGACCTGTTTTACCCCAACTGCAGCTGTGCGTGCTAACCTGTGTCATTTTAAACTTGTTTTGAATCACTTCCCCTGTTTACCAATACTTATAGGAAGTTTAAATCTATAATATCTGTGGATAGAAATATACATCACTAAATGTGCGCTGCATAAGAAAATTTGAGTAGACACTCACAATTTACTTAGTTCCCTTTGAGGGGAATGAGAAAGATGCAGAGTACTTTCATTATCTGTCCCTAAGTGTTTTTTGTCAAATTTTGACTCTGCCACCATTCTTCAGTGACAGACATTAGGTATAACATTTTTTGACACAATGTCAATAGTGACATCAGTAATATTTGACACAAGGCACATTGGGGTTATTTGACACAGACAATTGGATAGCTCAGGGCACTGGAGATCCAATGCATAAAGAGTTCTACCTCCAAGTCACCAGTGAATATCTAGCCCAGTGTTTTCTAACTGTTACCAACTGATGGCTCCTCAGAGCCTTATACAGAAGGAGTTTGGGTGTATTGAACAGATGTCCAGAAAACAAAAATCAACACAATAAATTACATTAATCTGTGCCCTATGTTGAAACACCATGGAATGAATAGCCAGTGACAAAGCTATTCTTCTACTGCTATCTGTAATTCCTTTTAAAAATGGTTGAGTCCCAAAGGGGAAACGAGAGGATCAAATGAGTCAGAGAGCAGTACAGCTCTAGTCTCCCGAATAAGATTTCTGTCTCAACAGCTTTCAGTCCCATGGCTTTCATTAACAGTTAAATATACTTGTGGGAAAATACAAATGTGAAATGTTACTTTCAATGATGTGTTTTCCAAATATTTCACAATTGGCTAATATACAGGACTCACAAATGCTGAACAGAAACAAAATGAATTACATATATGATCACTCTAGAATTTCCTAGAGTGCCACAGTCCTGATTAAACAAAGCACTTCTACCTACATCAAATAAAAGCACTCATCTAAGAGCCGAGTCTTGCAATATCTATTAGGCACCTGGCTGAGCTCCCAAATCCTGTGTTCGGCCCCAAGATCCATTATGCAAAACCTGGAAGCTCTGGACATAAGCAAGAAGAGGTGTTAGTGCTGGGTACGTGAACCGACCTGGACCTACAAGGACAGTCACCTGCATAAGGTACCCAGGTGCTTGGAGAATTTTATATTACTAAGCATTGCACCCAAAGATTTAGAAATCTAAATTCCACTAAGTCTTTGTATAATGTATGAATCCTATTTCGGAGCAGACATTTTACATTTTTGTCTTGTTTTAAGGTTATGCTTACATTCAAACACCATCAGCACATGCAACTTCACAGGAGCAGAACTTCTTTAATGAACATGACATTTTTTTAAAGAGTTCAGAGCTAAATGCCTTACTTACAGGCTTCTTTAAAAAAAAAAATGCAAATACCAAATCAGAGTTAATCCATGTGCAAAATGTGCTCCTTTTTCCTCTTTTATATTAATTTTGAAAAGGTGATCCACAATAGCCTGTTTATCTATGATTTATCACAGGAAGTCATCAATATGATCATGTGTTCAACTGGAGAACAGTGTTTAATCACTAGCTAGAACCAACAGTTGGGCTACCTTCAGATTTCTTGGAATACTTTTTTCTAATTTATTTTAAATTAGACTATTCTAACTCCCAGACTCCTTCATTGTTCTGCAAATTGTGGTTTCCCTAAAAAGAAAAAAAAAAAAGGCAGGCCATCCTAACTGGGAAGCAAAAGACATAAAGCATATTCACTGTTCCTTAAGAAATTACACCACATTGTTACATATTGTAGAAAAAGAGGCAAAGCACATTTTGTTAATCATGTGTTTGGACACCCTGTCACATTGCAACTTCTCAAACAAGTTACATTTTTAAAAAAGCATAAGAACAATATGTATTTTACTGCAACAAAAAGCATTTCGGGAGCAAACCATTGGGCTGAACCACTAAGGAAGCCAGCAGTACACCACTCCCACAAAGTAAGGATAATAAACTTGCATGAGACCTCACAGAAACCATGCCACAAGGCATTTCCGCCTACCTCTCAGAGTCAAAAGGGATATGCTTTCAACAAATGGGCATAAACACCTGCTGTTTTCCCAACCTCTGTCCCACAAAGCCAGATCAAGGAGTCCACTGCTGATCCACAGTTCTCACCAGTCTTGGCGTTCAAAATTTCCCCTCTACAAAGCATAAAAGTGCTAAACAATAATACAGCCTCTTCTTATCGCATTATCTGAAACAGCAGATATGTGATCAAGTCTTGTTTTGCGAAAATTTGCTTCACATCACAAGGTATATTACATGCTTCTTGGCCCAAATTTTTGGGAAGCATTGTTCTAGGCACATATAAACATTCTCATGAGAGGAATGAGTTTATGATACAATTCCAGTGTGAACCGCCACTACATTTCTGTTCATATGTCCTTATTCAAATAAACACACCCATTTGTCAGTGGTTGGACAACCCACTTTTATTAGTGGACATCTGCGTCCTTTCCACAGCTGTAAACTAATGTAATCTCTCCTTTCCATGGTGAGTGCCATTAAAGCCTCATTTCTGGGTGGGAACATTCAAACTAGTCACATACCATTTTACATCACAACCATTCGCTTCTTTAGAGGTTTAAGAGTACAAAAGGAAGAAAAGGAAGCTCACCAATTGCTGCACCCTAACAGTAAATTCGCATAAATTGTTCAGTGGAGAATTTATCTGTAGCATCAGCTGAGACGGCGCATTCTCCACAGCTTTCCAGTGCTGGTTTTAAGGTCAGAATTTAGAGCTTTGCCAGTCTTGGCCTTGCAAATCACAGCTTTATAAATCCCATGGCAGAGACTACTACAGATGGGC
>NC_133588.1:8029208-8054208 GCF_964106895.1 Numenius arquata | reverse complement strand
TTTTTTTCCACCCCCCACCCCACCCCCCGCCAAACACCATAGCTAAAATGTGTATTGTATTTTATTTTTTTAAAGCCAGACTGGAACTAGAGATGCTCCCAGATGTCCGTTTGTTCTTTGGAGCTGGTGAGTTGTATCATTTGCTCTCTCACAGCTCTCAGCCTAATTTTTGCCTTTCTTTCCAGAACTTTTCTCCTATTTATTAACCTGCTAGTTTCCACTCCCTATCCTCCAATTTTAACATCTTTACTTGTACCTAAATGCTGGCCAAATGTCTAATGTTTGGGAAATCTTTTCTTCCTTTGAAAACACGTAAACATCTAGGGGGGTTATTTGTAAAAGAGATGATATAATGATTTCGCGAGGTGAACACAGGAAGAAGAGGCATTACCTTCCCTCCTTCCTCCTCTGCACTAATTTTAAGAGACCGACAGCCCTCGTCTGTGAATCCCCTGGCTGGTCCTCACCCCTCTTTCCAAATGCGAGGTGGGTCCCTTCCCTCTGTTTCCATCAATCTCCACAAGACACTCCAAAACAACCATCTTAGTTTTTACATTGGATGTTACCCAAACCAGGCTCACTCATGAAAGCAGCTCCCACCTGACCCACCCAGAAGCATTCCTGGGCCACATCAAAGAAGTCTCTTTCTTTTCCTGGAAGCCCAACTTGGGTTTGCCATGTCCCTAGGTTCCAGGTCTACATACCCCCGTGGCCTGTGCCGAGTCTGGCCGGCTTCCCGAAATTAAAGATACATTGAGTGATCCCAGTGGCTCCCACCTAAGGCCACGAGCACAGGATGTTTGGTGGTACCAAAGACCATTAGGGATCTTCTCTGGGAGTGCAGTCCTTCTCTAAGGATGAGGCTGGAGATAGTATCAACTGCCACTCCACTACTCTATGTGTCCTAGTCAAAGGGCCAGCTCAAAGCAAGGAAAAGAACACACAGTCCCATGTAGCTATTTTGGGCTCTCTCAATAGAGTACATTCGCCACCCCATTCCTCTTACCACTTCGAGGGCTGCATTTGAACAAAGAGGGTGTGCTGCACACTACAGAAAACTGGGAGAGCATATAGAGATTTGAACTGCTTGGAAAAGTTATTTGAAATATTTCAATTAAGATTATTTTAATCATAGATTAAGCAGAAGTCAACAGTCTTTAAAAAAAAAAAAAAATTAAAAAAATATTGTTCTCACAGGGGAAAAATGGTGGTGTTATTTCCAGGGAGACAAATTATACAGCACAGAATGTTTGTGCAGAAAGTTTGTCTCATACAGTACCAAGTATAAAAAAAAAAACACATAAACTGTCATTAAAAACTCAGTACTACCTTAATTGGTAACTAAATTGATATTCTCAGCATTAGTGCCAAGGCTGTAAGGTCAGTCCCTTGAAATAAAGTATTTGGCTAATCCGGGAAAGTTTGCATTGACAACGCTTGTCAATACAGAGGACCTTTGATCCACGAGGCTGAGAAATCCAACAAGCCTTGACACATTTTATTATTATAAACTAAACTTAAAATGTACACATAAGCAGGACAGTACAAAAAAACAAACAAAAAAAAAAAAAAAAACAAAAAAAAAAGACTTGCATTAGATTTCCCTCTCTTGTACTTTTCTGGAGCCTTTCTGCCACAAGTTTCAAACAAATTAAAGCACTGTGCACTGCTAAAGTTAACTTAAATTCAGGTCTTCGTTTACTGAGAGGTATAGTTTGCAGTGTTGAAAGAAAAAAAAAAAACACACCAACACAACGATGTTGTAAATAAAGCTGCAAGGTTTCACACGGGATTGCTACATTATTGAAAGCACACTAGAACAGGGTTAGGAAAACGCAAATTAGTGTTGCAGGACTGTGACTCCTTCATAAACAGAAGCCAAACTGTGTTAGTTTTCGAATAAGAGAAAAGACTTGCTAAAAGCTTCAAGATGTTGGGAAGAATGTGCCCTACAATGCCAACTTAGTGCAATAAACCTAGCTCAGTAACTAGACTGTGGGCTTCTTTGTGTCTCATATTCTGAATGCAGAAAAAAGAAGCAAGACCTCTGTGCCTCCTGCTATTGGGGAAAGAGTCTGAAGAGGACTGAAAACTGACAGCTCCTAAAAATAATAAAGCAACAAGTAGAGACAGACATGGCGATTCTCAGGAAGGACTGAAATGAAAGAGCCATAGCTGCTAAACTCATTACCATCAGTAGATCTGTTAAAAATAAAACATTCAGTACAAAATTTGGTTCCGACCCAAAACAGGCCAAAACTGACTTTGCAATATGGAAACATTTACCTTGGGACAAGTCAAAACACTGTTCTTAAATTCTATCATTTATGTTTTAATATGCTATATTACAATATAGCATAATGATCTAAAAACATCAAATGTAAACGAGGCATTTCAACTCCATCAAAACATTTGCAGAGCTTCCCCTGAAAACTTCAGAAAATATCTTAGAAATCATGTTATGTAAAAAATGTTCAAGACAAATTTAAGACAATATATATTCTTAACTATTTTTTTTTTGTGAGTTTGTGGGTGGCGATCTGTCCCCATAGAAGAAAAGAACAATTTTGAGGAATAAAAATAAGCAGTGTAAGTGGCTGAATGGTTAAGCTGAAGGCGAGGGGGTGGGGGGGAAGCGCAGCTCTGAACGAGACTGGTCCATCTAACACCTTCAGCACGCGACTGACCTCCCTGAAATGACTCGCACACATCAAGTTCCCCCTGTGCTTCAGGGTTTTGCTGGATTAGGAAACAACCTGACCCTC
Organism: Numenius arquata; assembly: GCF_964106895.1. Classification (NCBI taxonomy): domain Eukaryota; kingdom Metazoa; phylum Chordata; class Aves; order Charadriiformes; family Scolopacidae; genus Numenius; species Numenius arquata. The sequence goes on along the minus strand of NC_133588.1, from coordinate 8,051,443 downwards.
ATCCTCAGCACAAGGACCAAGTCCCCCGTCACTCCCCATGGGACCTGCTGTGGGTTAGTCTCCCACGTGTCCTGCTGCTCCCCAAATCACTCACCCTGTGCTGCTGCTTGGACATTTTTTGCTGCATATGACCAAGATAAGTACAATTCTGCTCCTGTTTAGTTAGTGGAGAGGAGTGGGCTCCAACGGTGAGAATTTTCAACACCTTAAGTCAGACAAAACACCCCAACCCTAATGCATAAATTGTGGTCTCCCTGACCGACTCACACATCCCTCTCCCCTTCTTCTGTCTGCACCCTTCAAGGAAAATTTCAGTTTTCAGTTGAAAACCAGAAAGTTCGTTTAGTTTCATGTTCTAAGTTTTTTAAAAAAGACAAAAACTGTCTTGAAATACTTCTAGGGTAACTTTGGGAGGAAAAAAGAAAAAAGGACTCATTTAACAAATGCAAGTCCTCTTGGTAACCAAAAACAGTTTAAAAAAATTATTAGGTCTTACATTTTTCTACTAGTACGTTCTCTTTTCAAAGTTTCTTTACTATGAATATCAGGTATATAAAAAACAGACTTTTCCAACTGTCCATGAACTTATGCAATGGACATGGGTGAAAAAAAGAAATTTTCAGTGAAAAAATACAAAGATTAGAATATGCATTTCATATACATTTGTTTTTAAGGGAGGTTTCATTAGGATACTTCAATTATTTCAATAAATACCAGAACAACTACTCCCCAGTACAAAGTTCGTCAAAGTTTTTGTTTTAAGGTCATGCCTGAGTACTAATATTCCAGTCAACCCAAGACTGGAAGCAGCACAGCACTTGCAGGAAAACACATATACTTTTTTTTTCCCTCCAAAGCCACAGTACTGTAGTTTTTCTATTTCCATCATTATTAGTATAAAAAATTAGTACAAAAAAAAAAAAAAAAAGAAATTTCACTCCTACTTTCGTATTTCTTTAGATCTTAACCTGACATTAATGAGCAAATACACACTAGGATGATGATCACACTGTAGGATAAAATGGCTCATATACTGTGTTGATAAGTTAAGATGAAAGAAATCCAGAACAAAGACACAACAGTATTGTGGAGATATGTTTAGATTCCAAAATATTTGTATCAGTCAAAGATAGAAACACCCAAGACAAAAAAAACCCCACCAACAACAGATAAATAGAAACATCTACTTTTTTTCCCACTTGACTGTATAATAAAAACTGTATATATTAAAGCATTACTCCATTACTATGCCTAGCTGCCACATACAATACAAAGATACATTATATACATATTTTCCATCTTATCTCTGATGCATTTGCAGCTCCCATCGAATATCAATGCCATCCCTAAGCAAGCATCTGAGGGTAGGATTTAAGTTACAGGAGACAAAGAAGATGCTCAAATGGAAACAGTACTGGCACTGAAATCCTGACCCTGATGATCTAAGACTGTAGTTTAGGTTCTTTTGAGTAACATCTCTGATGCAATTCTTCCTGAATCTCAGAACAAAGCATTACAATTCACGTTGGGCAGTCTACTGGACTGTATTAGAGGAGTTTACAGGAACCGTGGCTGCAAAATCCAGAACGATTACCTCAACAGCATTTAATATAACCCCAACCCCCATATAACCTCCTCACTCTAACTACATGTGCAGATGGCACATTTCTTCATTTATACTCTACTGGGTAGTGCCTTCATTTTCAATAGCAATCCTGCACCACAGCTTTTCCTCTCCATATTCTTTCCTGCCAGATGAAGTTTTTTCCTCTTCCCATGGCGATTGGCTTATTTACCTTAGACACTGGGACACTTTATTCCATCAAAACGTGGCACTGTTCCCTCAAAGTGAGGCCACCCATTAGATGTATCATTCTGAAATGTGAATATTAATGCCCAAAAGAGACAAACCATCAGCATCAGAGATGGACAAGAAGGGATTAGACATAAATTGGTAACAGGATTGATAACAGTTTACAAGTACGTCAGACACAATGGCACATCGTCTTGATCGACAAGAACTACTATTCTCAAATTGTGCTTCCAGAAGCACCTTCAGCGCTCTCACCAATCAAGATTCATGATAAGCATATTACGACTGGTGTGTTTTTGATGGCATCAGCCCAATGCCAAGGCACAAGTCAAGAGGAAAACCACTTTCAAGGAAAGAAAAGCTGAAGCAAATACAAAAGGTGCACTGGATGAACACTGCAGCAGTCAACCACTTAAGAGAGAAGAAGAGGTTATAGTCCAAAAGAGAATTTTCCAACAGTAAAGAATAATGTACTATATTTAAGGAATGAATGATGAACTTGACGAGACAGTTCATAATAAACGTTATGTGATGAGGGTTTTTTTGTGTAGTTTTGTGTTTAAAGACATTCTAATTGCAGCTAAAAACTGCAACTGTTTAAAAGTGCTGCCTAACAGCCCCATTACAAGTCAGGCACTGTATGTAAAGGCACGCTCAGGGAAAAATAATAACACCCCACACCCGGGATACTTTTTGTCTCAATGACTGGAAAAAGTCATTTACCCAAGACAGTAAATAGTGGTGAAATGTATCAATAGCATTGATTCTCCTTCTCTTCTCCAGTTTATCCAAGTTTGCCAAAACCAACTGCCTAATGATGCTATTTTGTGATTTTACAGCTACTTGTGTTGACACTACGCAAAGGACACAAGCAGTCATTTCTGATCATGTGTTTAAAAAAACCCTAAACTGAGAATGATTTGTAGAGTTGCTTCTTAGAATTTCTTCCACTAAAGACAGGTAACGCATGGTACTTCATTGAAATAGCCAAGTTAGTTCTCATATTAAGAAAAATTAGCACATGCAAGACTCCAGATTAACATAGCTTTATTCCTTTCACTACAAAAGCTAAACCAGGTACTTCTGCCTAATACATTCCGTGTCTGAAAAACTTTCTGCAACACTAAGCCGAGTACTTTTTTTGCTGAAAAGGACGCAAGCTGAAATTAATTTATTTTAAAAAAAAAGAGAGAGCCCAAAGTCTTCCTACTTTCTGATTAGTGGCAATTTTATCTTTCAATTTACTTGTTCACACAGCACAAGAATTCACATCTTCATTAACTTAGTTCATATTGTTTATATGTGTTTTTAGAAGATGCACATCTCTGCTGTCCTATTCTAAAGCCAGGCCTGGCTCCAGCAACGGCAGTCGATGCACACAGACCTAAGCACAACCTTCTGAACCAGGTTCTCAACATTCCAGCTTCTTCCTTTTAACTTGAATTCCATAAATAATTTTAGGGGTCAATTGTGTCATGAAAACAGGAGTCTCTTTATTTGTTGATTTTAAAAAGCTATATAATTCTTGCCTTGCTTCTAATTGCTTTATGTTAAATATTCACTAGAAATACATGGGAAATTTGCACATACTTCATAGTAACTATTCTTTTTGTTCTGGAGACAAAATTATTATTTACTCAGTTAAGTTATTATTGATTTTTTGCCAAATGAGAAACTGTAACCTGACCTGATCATCATCATGAATCTCCTATTGCACAACACTTCTCCTGACTGTGCCTCTCGCCCCTCCAGGCTTTCATCTACTTGGCCAAGCAAGCTCTCTGGGAAAAGGACTGGATATAAAGAGTTCAATACAAATTTTGGCTGCAGCTGCAAGACAAACCATCAAACGGTAAAGCAGAAGAGTTGTGAAATTCATCTCAGAAGGACCTTCTCCTACTCCTCTCCGACGCAGGCAATTTGAGAGAAAGGAATAAAGTGGAGAATGGAAGCTTTTGAGAACAACCCAGCCAGGAGAGATGATAAACCTGCATGCTACCCTGAGGAAATGGGGTCCAAAGTTCAGTCCTATGTTTGTATTTCTAAAGAGCATAAAATATCGAATATCCTTCTTGAAGAATAATTCTCTCTCTAGTCTCTTACCACATTGCTATGTAACTATACAATAAATATTATCCTGCTCACATGCTTCTGTTTACTTAGCATACATTATATTTGATGCTATCTGGCAGCAGAAGTTTTAGTTCTGTCATCTTAAAATACTAATAGTTGTCAATCAAAATAGAAAGTGCATAATAAAAGTGTTCTAGAAACTAATAACCCTGTATTTCTACACCCTCATCTTGGAGCTAAGCATTGCTAAAAATGAGATTAATTATATGTTTGTACAGTGCCCAATACAATCAGACAGACCTCTAAACAACATTCTCCTAGAAAAGAACACAGACTTGATACAAAATCATATATAGAGAGTGTGTATATATTATGCAATATATGAAACACTAAATTAATAGTACCAACTTTGTTTGGCCCAGTCTTTTGATCTACAGTAGAGTCTGAGGGGAAAAAAACCCACAATCTGCACAGTGACCCAGTGTTAGGTAGAGGATGAGAGAAAAGGGCACAGTCAATACCAAAGTAATTTATGTTGGATTTCTGCAAATATTTAGAAGCATGGAAACAGCAAGGAGATACACAAACAGCTCCCTGAAGTTATGACCAACATAACAGGGTAAACTGATCAATTTAAGATAAAGTGTCAGAAAAATATCCTTTGAATTATATCTGTGAACCTTTAGTGGGAACTTCACTGCTTGGGACGTTTAAACCTGCTCTGGACAAAGTACCAGCAAATACCCTGTAGGGAACAATCCTGTAATGTCAAGAAGATGGACTAGGTGTATAACAGGTCTTTTGCTGCTCCAATTTTTATTATTCTAATCCATCACCCTTACCAACGTGGTGAAATTTTATGTAGACCTTTAAAATTACGACCATTAGAAAATTATGTCTGTGTCTGTATAATATATACACACATATGGATGTAAGGTTTGGTTTTTAAAAAGTCAAAAACGAATTTTGCACCTAATTTGCCCATGCTACAGCTGTAACTATGCATTAATCTGGCAAGCACAGATAGACATTTCTAATTATGGTTATGTGAATGCACAATTTACATGCATAATTTTGACAAGTGAACTTGCAACTTAGGCATGCAGTAACTTAAACATGTTTACTGTTGACAACTTAGTAGTATTGGACTGTGACATGCTTATGCCATGAAACCAGGATCAGTCTGTGAGCTTTGCCCCAAAATAGAAAATTAGGGATCCTGCAAGGTAGACAACAAGTTGACATCAAAGCTTGCAGAAGAAGCTAAATAGTCCCATAAGGAGCTCTACACAAAACACTTCCATCAGGGATTCTAAAGAAAAAGGTGAAAGATTTTATTTGGCTCCCTTCTGCCCGAACCACTATGGTCTTCCCCATTTTTCTTTGCCCCCTGGTTTTGCAGAGATGGTAGAACTCCCTATCACTCTTTCTAAACCCTGAAGTCCACTGAGGATTTTGTACTGACTGTCTACTAACAGTAAAAGTCACTCAGATAGAGCAACAGCTGCAGAAAGGACCTCTGCTCCCCAGGCACAGGATGGCAGACCTCTTTATGGATATGCAGGGTGTGTTAAGGCTGGAAGATAAAGGCTTTACTTTGTCCATGCACGTTATTGTTGTTATTTCTGTTAGTCCAGAATGAAAATCCTCTTATTGTCTAAGGCACTAGGCAATCACCCCCATACGAGTGTCAATAAAGAGATCCATTTTCTACATACTTCAGTAGGAAAGAAAAACAATGAAAGGGTATAGAGAAGGGAAAAGGTGTTTTCCTTTTAATCTTTTGGACTGTAATAGCCATAATTAGCTTTTCTATGTAGTTTGGCACTAGTTTGTCATAGTATTACAGCGAGAAACAGTGGCCTGCACTGATTTTTATACACAAATCTTAATGACTACTATTGCTTCTAAGGATGCAGAGTGGTGGCAGGATATGGCCATTCACCATTAAGGCCTTAAAGCCTTCATAATTACTGAGTATACAGAATATTTATTATGGAGACTATGCCAGGCCTCTTTTGTGAGCTGCCCTGGGCCTGTTCTCTGAGCCACATCAAGCAAGAAGTTTAAATGAAACTGCTCCCAAGTTTCTGAAATGGTTTAATAAAACATATACTGACTGTAATATTCAGTTTATAGTAGAAAACTATTGCCCCTTGGTTTGAAAAATGACCTCTAGTTGGCAATTTTACTCTCAGCTTCATAGATTATAGTCCGCTGTTGGTCATTTTCTCAATCCACAGGGCAATACTTTTCCATAACAAGCTCAAACTGCAATCAGTATTTGTAGGCTGTTACACAAGTTGAGGATAATATGTCTCAACACATTCTATTATATGACTAAACAAAAGAAATAACAACCTGGTGACACAGACATATGGAGAAAAGCAGAGCTATTCTTCTAATGCTGAGATAGCAGAAAAACATATTTCTTTGTATTGTGCTAATTTACATTAAATTTAATGTCTTCAATACACAATAATCTCTAATTTGATTTTTTCATTAATGGTGTTTTGGTTTATGGTTTTTTATGTCTATTCTTATGTTAATGTAAAACGACACATACTAAATTCTATTAGTATCAGATTTTAGAAATGACCAATAGTGACAGCCTAATGTTGTAAAATCACATTAAAATGTATTCACATAGATATCTTAAAGATCATTTCCTCTTGGCCACACAAAACACATATTCATAAACTTACAGGTTTGATATTAGGAAATTCTGATATGGTTTAGTAGGGAAGATGCAAGTAATTGTTTCAGCACCCAGGTCTACTGCATAAACACGAGATGAAATAGCAGATTTTGGAAAAACAGTTCAGTCATTTAGCTAATCAGATAGATACATGTGTTGAGGAGAATTCATAGACCAGGAAGTGAGGGAGATCTGGAGCCTGTTCCAAGATGTGCCATGGTCAGCTCTGCCAGTGACAGATCTTAAGAAAATCAACCCCACCTTCCCAAACCAGTCACTCTGATCTGTAGCGCTGATAAAACTTACCAGGCTGGCCGGAGTGTGGCGAGGTTTAATTCTTTAATCAATGGATGATGAAAGCTCTCGCAGATCCTTTACTGCAAATGCAAAACATTTATAATTACAAGACTAATAGTCATCCCCATTCGTAAGTAAAACTCTGTGGTTTAAATGTGACACCCACCCACACTCAGAGCCAAAGGGAACAAGGTCCTAAGCTGGGGCTACTGGAGTAAAGCAGAAGTGGACATTTTGCCATCCATCCTCTAGAAATTACGAGTTTCCTGTCCTTTAAGAAAATACATCATAATTTCTGGGGATCTATGATGGGGCAGAAGGCAGAATCTTCCTGAAAGCTAAAATAAGACCCATAAGAGAAAAACGTTCATTGTAGATCTGTATGGGTGGCTTCAGAAACTATGTGCATCTGTAATATTGCATTTTTAGATATCAGAAGGGCAGATACTTTTTTTCTTCATGCCATTCTTTGTCTTCCACTACTGTCCCAATATTGTTGCTCAATCACAGATTCACCTGCATTGTCAAGCTGGAATTTAAGTGGTCTGTATTCATTTAAACATGTAGGAACTGCATACATAAGCTTTAAAACATTTTAGCTAAAGAATGTATTTTAATGTGATTACCAGAAGATGATGGTTCTTTATCTCACAATTCTTCAAGGAATTTTGATGTCTAACTCATTAATAGTGTTTGTTGCATTAGATTTTATATCTTTATGATTTTAGAAGAAAGGGTTTCTAATACAGAAAAAAGCAGCTTTTTTTTTTTGCCTTTTCTTTTTTTTTTTCATTTTAGAGTAATAAAAGTGGCACATATGTGCCATAGCATAATGGATTAATTAAGGAATATGATGTTTATCCTAGGTCCTGAGTTGTACATCTTCATAACTCACTCATAAAAATTAATGTATTATACCACACTCCACAATGATATATCTATTTTCACTATACCTGTTGAGAATAAATTGTTCTAAATTGGATTATCCTGATATCCAGTGAGAAATGTAAAAATTACATTGTTATTTTAAGAATTTACATTGCTGTGTATAAAAAAACATAATCTTCTCCCTGAGCTTTTGAACTGTCATGTTACTTCCACTGTTATGAAATCATAATTGCTGCTGCCACACCTAAAATCAAATGCAATGCATATTGTATTTTTTCATACACTGTGCATTTCCTACCTTAATCACAAACTATATACAGTATATTTTAGGACTATTCTTTCATTACTGACTGCTTTTGGATATAAGCAACATACAACTATGTATGCAAGGACTCATAAAATCCTCATTTCCAAAATCAACAGATGAAAAATCCCCAAATAATAATGTACAGATGTTCCATATTTAAATGAGCTGCTGGCATTTAATGCTGCCAATCATATATGCAATAAAATTGGTGAATTTCAAGGTCCTCAGCATTTACAGCAGATTATTTTTATTTTTTTAAATCAAAAGATCATTTTAGGATGACTGAAAAAAATGACTGTTCAAGAAATATACAATATTTCTGATGTCATCTTGAAATTCGTATGAGTGGTCACCTCATACAAATTGTTCAATCCCTATTCCTTTTTACCTCAAGAAAGTTGATTCTGCTGTCCTTAAGCTGCAATGCCTCACTAAAAGTAAATTATCTGCACGTTATCTGCAGAGTAATCCTCTTCCTGAATACAAGACAGAACATCAGAGTTTCTAATCCTACACAGATAGAGTAATTCACATCCACTGTACGTTTTACTGTAAAGAGAGTAATACAATATGTTTGATAAATCATGTATGTGTCTGTGTACAAAGAAAAAGGTTTATCTCCTTTCCTACAAGATGCATCCGTATTAAAACGCACACACTCCCCATGCTGGCACTACAAGAATCTTTAGAAGTTCTATAATAGAGACATCTAAGTTTAAAAAATGGAGCAGCTCACAGGTCAAACAAGTTCCTGATGAGAAGTGCTTAACCAGAAATATTATTCCACTGATTGTAAGTTTTCATCCATACATCAAACCCTAGAATCTATTGATTAAATAAAACTGATCTTTCTTTCTTTCGAAGCAAAAGGGAATTAAATCATCCCCATTGTTTTCCCTTGGTTTGGAACTATCACGTTGTACACACTGGCCATGTGTCCTGCTTAGAATTACAACATCCTAAAGGAGAGTTTATTCTACAGTGACTGATCACAGGTTTCTTGCCTCTTCCTCTAAATCTTCTGCTCCTGGTCATAATCAATGGCACTTGATGGCCCAATATTCTGATCCAATATGGCAAGCCATAGGATCCAAGATCTGCTAAAAAAATCAATAAATTCATTTGCTTCAGGAAATTTTGGATCAGGACGACTTTAAGTATATGTAAATGCAAGAATTTACTGCAATTATGCTGGCACATCTTCCCTTTCTCATACTTCTTTTTCACTGCATAATTAGCTGCATCATGCCTTAATTTTGCTTGCAATCCTACATAAAGCAATCCAGGCCGGGCAGCACTTGCAAAGCCTTATCAAAGTCAAGGTCTGATGGCTTAGAGAACAGAAGGTCTCCTTCAGCAAAACACATCAAAACACTGCGTATCTGTATATTGCCAAGCCCCACATAGCATTGACCAGGGTCTGAAGATACCTTCAAATACTAACACAGCGTGAACACGTAACAGACTGTTAACAATGTCTATGAAGAGCACTAGCAGGTGGATACAACAATCTTCTTGGAGTTTAGTTTTGTCTTTTTTTTTTTTTTTTCCTTATGCAAAAGTGTCCAAGTTAACTTCATCGCTTCCTTGGGTTACGGTGTCTACAAGTCAGCCTTCAGCTTGGTTCCAGTCTACCCGCGCAAGTGCTGCTCTGACACACTCTAACACTCAGCACACGCTGCCACGAGGCCAGAAAACCCTGCATCAGGGATGTGGTTTCCATTCTGGAAGGTAATCACTGCCAGGCTAAAATCCGAGTTCATTTGCCTGTTTCACCCCACACTCGCAGATGAAAGGACACGTGCAAACACAATTCTGTTACTGTATATACACATCATTTGGTAAATTGTAGAAAGTATTCTGAATATTTTAAGGCAAGGAATTTTTAATGTACTTTGAATCTTCTTTAAATTAGCATCACAGACTAGGGTAAATGCATAATTAGTACTAAATTAATTAACAAAAAAGGGATTTATTACCTGCTAGTTATTTCAGTGTAATGGAGTTACGGAAATACAGAACAATGAGTAAATACAGCCACCTATACCAGTTAAGAAGGCTGCAGCTTGGGCACATCCTTCAGCCTTTTAGGCTTTTTCCACTGGAAATCACTAGTTCAGCACCAGCAGAGCAAAGACGAGAACTTCACTTCTGCAAAGTAGCGCTAATTTCTGCCTATAGTGACATTCAGAAGAGGATCAATCAAGTCACAGGGGTAAGAAAACTGTTTGCTTATGATGTGGCTGTCACCAACGAAGATGAGCTTGTAACACCCTCCAAGCATCAAGACAACACACAAAAGAAACATTAAAAAAAAAGAAATAAACCCAACAGATACTCTTGCAAAATATATCAGTGCAGTTCTCCAAACCGAAAAAGCAGAAGTCAGAAGATCAAGAACTCGCAGTTAGGATTTTCCTATTAGTTAAAGAACATAAGGATTCTCCTGAAGTCTTTGATTGATATATGATCTTTTCTTTCTTTTCAGGCAGAACAGCTGTCCAGTGAACTAGAAGAAATAGCCCTGAAGACAGCTTTGTGTCTGATATGACTTTGAGAGGGAAAATTATCCCAATGATAAATGCTTTACATGGAACATCTAAGAAAAAAAATAAAAATGTCATCCACAAAAGAATTTTTCTTTCTATTTGAGCAAGCAATCACTATTATCATCTTCGGGGAGGGGGAGGAAGAGAGAGGGCAATGTCTGATACCAAAGAGAAAAGGTATGTCCCTCAAAACTGGATTGGGAATGAACCTAACCAAAACCTGGCAATAGGTACTTTTAAGAGAAGGGCAACTGGGCAAATGTGGTTGAGAGAATTTTCTGAAGACTGTCAGGACACAGTGACGTGGGATATATTGTAACTTCCTTCATTCTTCTTTGTAAGGAAATTCGTTAAGAAAGGTGAAACACACTTTGCTGGCTGATACACAATCTTTGCCACAATAACTATATGCAGAAATAGCTTGACTACGTCCAAGAAAAGACAAAGCAATACCAACCAATGCAAACTTTCTCAGCAGAAGGACTTACTACAAATTAGTGTAAATTTATTCAATCTAATGGAATTATGTGAATTACATAAATTGAGGACTCCAGCCACTGTGATAATACAGTGAAGTTACGTCCAGGTTAGAGAAAAAAATGGCAGGAAATGGAGCCTTTCTGGAGCTTGCTCTAGAGCTGTGTTCTGTCATCATGGTGAGTGGCTAAGAAAAGAGCCTTATAGAATGAACAGCCAGACAGATGAAATTTGTATATCTTTCTCATTTAAAAACACGTCTCATTGTGGCACTTCAGTGTATGGATGAGTACTGATGGCTGCTATCATACACAGCCAGGAAAAGGAAGAGTAATTACAACTGTACTTTTCTTGAAGTAACCAAATCCAGTATAACACCAGCAGTGGCAAGCAGTACATCAATGGTTCATCCAGCCTCCCACACCTTGTTGAATTTGCCACACAGATGGTCAAGACTAAACAAGGGCTCCTACATATCTGATATGGGATAGGATAGATCTTGGCTTAGGAACACCTGGCAGAAGAGCATGATAACCTTCTGCCCATCCTATCTTATTGGCCCTCGAATCCTTAACCTAGATCTCCTTGCTCACCCCACCCAAAAGTCTGCGTCTTTCAAAACAATGGATCTTTCCTCCTCTTCCAACTTTCACTCTTCTCCCAACCTAGTACCCTTCTTCCTGCCCCAAAGCCTTCCTGAATAAGCCCCTGTGAGAATACTTATTCCAGAAGCTAACTGAAATTAAATAAGATCTTTAGCATTGAAAAACTTAGAGAGACAGTCACACATTCTCATGTATGTTTGCACAGCCAGAGATAATTTCTCTCCCTTCCCTTGCATAACTTGAATGCCTTTCCTCCCCCTAGCCCAAACCCTCTCCTTCATCTCTAGAGTCCTCCTCATCCTCCCACATAAACTGTCATTAACCCCACACAACAGAGTGGTGTTCCCACGAGCTGTTGACATCTGCCTGCTCTTCTGTCACCTCACCTGTCCCTCCCCTGCATTATCAAGTGCCAGCCCCTGCTCTCATGCAGATTTTAAATCCACAATTTTCAGAAATCCTGCTCCATGGGATTCCAACAACAGAAGAACAGGATATAAGAACATAAAAGCATCCTCAATGTGGTGTCCCCATCAGGAAGCCAACTAAATCTGATAGACACTGTCCTCTCTGACCCATAAGCAGGAAAGGGCTGAGCATTTAGAAAGGAGAACAGCAGTTCAGAAAACACCTTTATATGGTCTGTAATTGGCCAGCATCACCTAACAAATAAAAAAGCATTCACCTAGGTCTTTGCTTTTGGGGTAATCACATCACATTAAAAAAACAATAAATAATTTCCACATACACACATTATACATATATTTCTATGTTTCCCCTCCTTCTCCCCCACTTTTAGTTTGCAGTGACAATCAGCAATTATTTTACAGAGAAAGACTCGATAACAAGCTTACAGGATGCCTTTAGTAATAAGATAATTATTTGTAACTCTATAAAGAATTATAATTTTTAATTTAAAAAGAAATCAAATAAAAACAGCTTTCATCTTTCCTACCATGTGAAGAAAACATTCTCTGCCTACAACTCAAATTATCATTCTCTCCTTTGTGCAAAATGAATTGACCCAGAAAACTAAAAGGGTAAGAACCCATATTTGCTGGGCTTATTCAGCAGCCAAAAGTTCATGAAAAACACTGTTGTGTATCACATAGCAACCACTTGATGCCTATTGTTAAAATACAGTAGTTATTCAAAAAGTAAAATCTTGCATTCTCAAATAAGAAGCCAGGCTGCAATGTGTGTTTACTGTTTTGGGGAAATAGTCATCTTGCCATTTTCTCTTTTTCCATGGTCGTGGCATATTTGGTCAGCTATGCAATGTGCAGTTACCCACAGGAAAGAAAAGGAACACAAGAATTTTCCTCCAGTGTTTTGCTCACAGGACAATGTCCATTCAAAGCAACACTTGAGATCACTATTAAGAGACTTAAGATTTGCTCTATTCTTATGCAGCCACACTTCCAGTAAAAATGTAATATTCCAGAGGAAGAACGTGAGGGAGAGAGGGAGAGAAACTTCTCGCTTTTTGACTGAGCATTACAGTTGCACACTTTCATCTGTTCTTAAAGCAAGCTGCTCTCAGGAAGTCCTCTACACCTGTACAGATGCTCACATTGCTACATTTGCGCTTCTTCCCAGGACTGTCACCTGCCACTACTGCTGGGCACAAGGACGAACTTCACAGACATCTCCCACTCCACCTCTCCTCCAAATCTTTTGTGGTACGATATGGTAAAAAATAAGACGGAATAAAATTAAAATTTATAGAGGAGGAAAGAAAGTCAGCTGTAGCGTCAGGAAAAAAAAATACTAACAATTTCTGATAAACGGAGCATGTGTTACTCTAAAATATTTAAAAAGCAGTGGCAGATCACTTGAGCTATTCTGGCCTTCCCAGATTTCCATGAAAACTGAAAGACAGACCCCAGTTTCAGGCACAACTGCATCAAACTAAATTATCAAAGCAAGACCAAAAGGGTTTTTCTGAAACAACTGCTAGAGGAGATGAAGGGAAGAATAAGAAAGATGGAAACTCCCTTGTAGGTGCTATTATGTGCTATTATATAAATAGTACAACTTAAAACTTCAAGATAGTAGCATTTTTAATACCAGAAGGGGATGGCAGACTTGTTTAGCATAACTTTGAGAAATTTCATCGAGGCTGTGTATAAACAGGTGTGCAACATTTTTGCTAGCTGTAAGATGCTTGTTGAGATTATCTGCTTATCTAAAAGAGTGTTTAAACTCCTTTTGAGTAGTTAAAACAAGATAATGTGGAAAGTAGATTAAAAGGGGGAAATGTGTGAGCATAGACGTTTTTGCCAAGAACCTTACTTTGAGCCCAGCTGTATCCAGGTATGTGCAGGCTGTTTCCATAGTCTCTGAAAAGAAAGTTGAGTGGTAGGCAGCAAACCCCATGGGAATGCATGGAGCTGCTAAAGACCAAATGTGAGCATGAATTAGGCACCCAGGAACAAAGAGGTGGGGTTTATGATTTTAGAGAGAGACAGATATGGCTGTTTCCAAAACAAGAGGGAAAAAAACGGACAGGTTGAAATTGCAGCTTGCTTGCTCCAAGTGTTCCTGCTTGGCTTAAAGTTCTTTATTGGAGGTCAGAAGAGAATGCAAAAAACCAACTTCTAACTGCACATCTCAGCTGTTTTACAAAGTATGTATTCAAACAGAAGTGTATATACAATCAAATATTTGAATCGGTCCAAAGGCAGATCGGTGCATACTTATAGACAGGGATCGTCCATACAAAGGAAATTCTTGGTCCGGTCATTGGTCAGTGATCTGGCCATGACAGGATGTGGTAATTATACATGACTGTTGAATAGCTGTAGTTACAATAGTACAGTCATTTGTAATTTATCAGCAAGATGCTGGCATACTTGGTGAAATAAAGACCAAACTAGTACATCCAGTGCACAGCTTAAAATTAAGAAGTCTTTCCCCTAAACAATAAAAAGTGTCTGTCAAAGAATATCACAGAACTTTTCTAGCACAACTCAAATTCTCCTCTGAAAATGTACGCTTCTCTCAGAAACACATTCCCAGCACAGGGACTGGTAATTTATGATCCACCAAAATACTCCATTGAACAAAAAAAGTAATACCTACAGTGCGCCTATGCAAATCACTAAGAATAAGTGACTCTAAGGATCAGTAAGAACAAAGCCCAAAACTCCTATCAAACATTATTTGAGGTTTGAAAAAGTCAAGACAAAGTGTAATTTTTTTTAAATAGGGATAAATTGGGATTTCTATAACAATTGACTCATTTTGCCTGCTTTTATCTAAGGATCTCAAAGAGCACTCCAAGTGTTAATTAAATTACAAAGCATTTTTGAGACAGGTAAATGGTATTATGCCCACTGGGGAACAGAGAGAACATTTATGTTTCATTACTAAAGTCACACAGTAATTCAGTGGCTAGTAATATAACCCAAGAATTACCAGTCGCCACTTCTACTCATTGACCTGATGGCCTCCACAAGAGAGAAAATTAGCCTTAAAAGCCAAAAATACTTTCCTCTTGTGCTTTTCTATCTCCCAAGAGTTAAGACAAGATTTTTTAATTTTGTTTTATTTTTCTTCCTCTGCTTACTGGGAGGCCTTTCTTTCAGAGTCGCACAAAAGAAGCCACTTCCTAACCTACCCAAGTGTGTGAAGGATCACAGTACAGCAATACAGAGAGGAACCCAAACAAGGGCAGTGAACTGTAATGCTGCTGCTTAACAGCTTACACAGCTGCATCAGGATCCTCTTCGCCCTCTCCTAACAGTCATATTCCCAAAGATGACACGTAAGAGCCTCTATCCCATCAGAATGAAGATGGAAAGATGTGCAGATGAAATAATCCTTTGCTGAACCACTTCACCCACTTCCAATCCTACTTTACCAAAGAAACAGACATAAAACTACCCTAAAGAACCTGGTGCCTCGTACACATCATATAAAAACCTCCCACTGAAAGGAACAACATAAGAAACAGCCAATGAGGCCCTGAAAATGCTTCCAACCATGCAAAAGTCTATTCTGCAGTCTACTACATCTATTTTCAGTGGCATGTAAAGAGATGAGGGGGAAACATTCCATTGTCCATTCTATTCTTAGCCAGCAAAAGGAAGCCACCGTTTTTTGTTCTGGCTTGGTCCTGACTCATACAACTGCAGGATCCACGAGTAATAAAGCAACAAGATATAATGCAACCTGCACAATAGACAGTCCGGTGACTTACAGTGCAACCTAAGGCATCTCTAATTCAAGACTGGTACAGCTCTGCTAGAGCTTTAACAAATTACATCTCCATTAGTAAACTGATTTTCGAGAGTTCTTCATAAAAGGTTTTTCTGTTTTGTATATAATTATTAAATACTAAAAAAAGGGAAGGACCTTTTTGAACTTTCCTTAAACCTTTTGAATACAATGTTAAACCAAGATTTCAGGCCTTATTCCCTCCCTCCTCATTCCTTGTTATGTCATGAAGAATCAGCTATGCGGAAGAGATGAGAATGTTTTTGATTTAAGTGACCAAGGCTTAAGATCATCTTTACCGTGGCAGAAAATAAAGCCACTGCAAATATTTCCAGTAGTAGTATTATTGTTATATGGTATGACAATCATCATCTTTTTTTCTTTTCCTAAAAATATGTCTAAAGAACCACACAGTTTATATTCTGCATTCAAAATATTTTTCTTCGTTTACATTGATTGCATATTTCAAATCATGTTACAGCTGTATCGCTTAGCCTAAATCAAATAAGGAATCCACATAAATGCACACACACACTTTCCTTGTCTTTAGACATTGCCAGTATTGACAAGATTAAAATATTTTTCCCATTCATTATTTATTGTGATATGATGAAACAGTAAGAGTATGTATTTAACAGAACATCACAAAGTAGAGTTAAAATGTGGACATGCTGTTTCATTTTGATTTTACTGCGACAGTGTTAAGTATGTGACTCCCTGACTGCAATAATGACATCTTTGGGTGATGAAGATTTAAGATGCTTTGCAAAGATGCAGTGTTATCCAAACTCTTCAGCCATGCTGATTAGGAGCATTATTAAACAGATGAACCCAAGACTGGAAAGAGTACCGTGACTAAAGTCCCTCCTGTTGCAGAGGAGACTGGGGGAATCGGTGCTCAGTGCAAGAGCAGCAAACTCCCACACCGCATCAGGTACATAACTGGAATGACTGGAAGGCAGGCATACATACAAAACTCCAACACCTTCATGAGCACCAGCATTTTTTGTTACCAAAAGGGTGTCCTCTGGATAGTTTCTCTGCTTCTAGTGTGAACTGGTACCACCTGACAAGTGGAGTTTGGGATCAAGCAATGCTATATCTGGTCGAACCTCAAGTACAGGGTAGATGTGTATGAATTTGTTTTTCAAATATATGTACCTTGGATTGAAGGCCAGAGACATAGCATCGCACGATCCCAGTCTCCAGCTCACAGTTGGGCACCATTCTGCACATTTCTACTGGCAAAGCAGCAAGGTAATGACAAAGAGAGCACACCACAGCAAAGCAACTGTAACCAAAACTGGTACTGTGGGGCAGGGGAGCACAGAGCTTGCCTCCTGTAGTATGTAGCAGCATCTGGGTTAGAATGTAGAAAAAGACAGACACATTTTAGCCCAAATGCTTATTCTTGCATACTACAATCTAAATACACCCCCTATGATAAATACAGCAGAATAATCAGAAGGTACTGAATGCTTAAAATGCATCCTTAACAAAACAAAACAATGTAATGCATATCTCTCTTTACGTGTCAAACAATTTGCCTAACAAATCATAATAACGCAGAACGATATAAAATTCACCCATCAAGCCCAAATGCATGCACAAAGATTACCATGGCAAAGAATTGTGAATTTCATTAAATATGTTAAAGGCAAAAAAAAAAAAAAAATTCAGCTTTGAAAAATAGTAATCCTGTCTTTCAACAAAAATATTATAGGAAGCTATGAATTTGGTAGATCTGAATAGGATGTTGGTACATGTTTTACTAAGGTAATATAATGGCACACTATTATTAGATCACATTAATCATTACTGTGCCAAAGGCACTGACAGCACCACTGAAAAGGATTGAAAGGGCTGGTAATGGATATAAATTACCCATTGTGTGATAAAAGGATTTTTACTAAGAAGGTAAGAATAAAACAGCAAATTTCTAATATAACTGTTGTGTAAAAACCAAAATAAAAGTAATCCAGTCAGTAATATCCACAAAATCAGAAAGTAAGCACTTTTGAAACAAGATAAAGTCACAATAAAAACTGTATACAATGTAAAATTAATTTTGTGGTGCATAATATTACTATCAATTTTAATAGTTTACATGATGACCTCTAAGGGGTATGGTCAAGAGAAAGGTAAGCTTTGTTAATTAGAATCGAGTATGAGCTTCTGCTTGTGTATTTTAAGTTTGTGGGTTTGGAATTTTTTCTTAGGTTTGGATATTGTTTTTTCTTGTTTTTTTTTTTAACCAATAATGGCTTCGTGACACCACCACCACCCCCCGAAATTCAAGACATGTTGTGAGGTTTCTGTTTTCTGCATTAACATCACAACAAACAGCACATCTCTCAGATGGTTTTATTTGGATTCCAAATGCTATTACAAAATGAACCACGTCTTTGCTGAGCTATTTAACCATTTGATTGAAACCACTTGTATTACTAATTGTCCAATTCTGTGCTCCTCCTTTACTCTGGTAAGTATTTCCTGATATTAGTAGGGATCAGTGAAGTGACTTGGTCAAACTACATCCTTATTTACAGCATTAAAAATCCACATTTCTTCTTTGAAGTTGATGGAATTATTCTAGAATCAAGTCACTGTAATTCTTTTCAAATCAATTGTCTAGAATAAAATCCAGTAGCTCACATTCAATTAGTGAGTTTTAAAAATTGTGAGCCATATTCTTAAATGATATAAATTCGTAAGTACAGACATCAATCCTGAAAACACTTACGTCTATGCTTAACTTTACTCACGTGAGTAATTCCATTAGCATCAGTAATTCAATACCTGCTTATGCGTTTGCAGTACTGAAGCTTTAATATGCCTGAATATCCTCTCACTTACATCAGCTATAAATCAGCACAATTCCTCTAAATCACATACTTTCTACTGATTCAGAAGATATAAAAATGAGTGGACAATCCAGTATAACAATTATAATAAAGAAATAACATAAGAATTTGATTTGGGAGCAGAAGCTATCAGAAATTTTGATTTAAGAATCAATTAATGCATGTAGAATGTAGAATTAATTATTGGTTATTTCCTAGGAAGCTAGACTTTTATTTCAAACTGAGGGCCAAATAACCCAATTCTGATTTCACACCGATTTCCACACCAATCTGATTTCTCAGACTTTACAGGAGCTTTTCTTCTACTGCACTGGAATAGCTCAGAGGAAAATCACATATACAACGTAGTACACCCCTGCACTCACTGATTTTCATGGGTGTTCTTCTCATGCTAATATACAACAGAATATGGTTCTTAATAATATGCATGAGATGTTCTATTGAACTTCTGGAAAAAAACAACAAAAGTGATAAAATGAATTTAATCATGAGTGTCATGGATTTTTTTTAAATCAGCAGTCTGTTGATAAAGTAATAAATGATGATTCATCTCTAACACAATTATTACATATCAACTGCGTAAGATGAATGCTCGTGATTTTAACAAGCAGATTTTTTCTTGAAAAATCTATTTGTAGCTCACTACACCCTGAAAGAACTAGAATGAAAAGTTTTGCTAAAGCCATAAAAATAATATTTTTGAAGATGCAAAAAACCATGAGAACAGATTTTAAAATTTAATTTAGGTACCTCATTTTTATGTATTTTTTTTGCTGTGGAGAAACAAACCTGAAAACTCAGATCCACAAGCAGAAGAAAATGTTACGAGAACAACATAAGTAAGTATTCTTACCAGTTACTCTTAAACCAACGAATCTGTTCCCTGGCTGAGGAAATTCTTAAAAGACACAGGATAGGTACTGAAGGTCACAACTGTAAAAATAAAACCTGTGAGAAATTTAATATGTCAAAACTCAGTGTTTGAATCAGACATTTACATTAAAATATTACAATGCCACCTCAAACAGACAATCTACAGAGCAGCAGAGAGTATTGACAATTAGTATATTAATGGGATTAACACCTTTTATTTTTTAAGCCTTCATAATGTATGCGTTTGGTGGTCATTTCATTTTGGGAACTGAAAAGTTATTTCAGTTCTGGATTGTTTTGAGAGGGAAAACCTCTCCTCAAGATAAAGCTGAGGGACAGAATGAAATTCTTCTGATCCTTTCCCCTAGACAGTGCAGCAAGAGAGGACAAAACAGGATAAAACAAAAGTTGCATAGCATTCTCCAGAAACCCAGTTATTCTCTTTGACATTGATATTCTAATCTTTCAAACCAAGTAAAAAGAGAACAGCTACTAATTGTATTTTTACTTTTTTTTAATTCCATTTTATAACAGAAATAAGTCCTTTGTAGATGATCTCATCTAATAAACCCTACTTAAAAGAGATAAGAGCTAGCAGTAAAAGCCAAGCCAGAATACTTCCAAGATATTTGTCAGTAGTGAATTTAGGGCCATTACATTAGTAAGCAAAATAGAAACAAAAACAAAGGGCGTTCTTAGAGCAAAATAAAGTTCACTGGACTGAAGCTATAATCTGAAGAATTTATGGCTGAGAATTCTAACTATGTTTATTCCTATGCATGTCTAACAAATGAAATTAAAGGTCACTTCCAAATAATACACTTTGTACATCTGCATCAACCAAACTATTTCATACAGCAGGCTCTGGTTCCGAAACCCCTGTTCAAGCACCACAGCCTTAGGGCTTCACCTTACCAACACTGATTTCCCAGAGAACCACTGACTTCGCCGCCGAGCCCCAGTGGCGGGCTGTGTTAGCCAGTGTGTACAGAATTGCATCTTTCATTTCTGTGGGAAATAATTAAGAGCTTGGCCATTTTATTGCACTTGGTTTAAATCATTCAGCACTGACAGGACCACACTGCTGGGCAATGCCGTTTGTTGACTTGAAGGATAAACCATTTTGAGGACTCCTATTGATGATGAAAGCAATATTAAATAATTCTGCAAGGAATTCACTACTAAGTAGAGTTCACTACTAAGCAGCACAGCCCTCCACTAGTGCAATACCAATACAACACTTTACATGTACCCTCTAAGATCTCTCCAGACTCTGCCTTGTCCCAACTACACCCAATGCAAAATGCTACTGCAGAATATCCCACTTTGTCTGTGCCACCTCCTCTTCTCGCTCCATTGGTTCCCCCACCACACCAAATGCAGGCTAATTTTCATTTTGATGGTCTACCACAACATTTCCTGATTCCCACTCCTTCCCCTCCTCGCTTGCAGATTGAACCAGTCTACATCACACGCTTCAAAATATTTTCCAAGTGATAATTCTGCCATACAGCTTCTCTGACATAGGAGAATTACCCCAGTAAAAGCTTCTAACCCCTCCTTTATAACTCACATTTCCACAGTTAATTGCCAACAATTCAGCAGTAGACATCTGGTTTGCCATCACCACCGTTTCTCATGCGGAGGAACACATTTCTTTTTTGCTCTCTCCTCATGCCTAGTTTTCTTTTACATGCCAATTGTCTCTGGTTTTATACTTGAATTACAAGCCCCAAAAGGCAAAGCCTATCTTCTCATTATGTATTTTACAGTATTGAGCTTAATGGGTGGTGAGCAAGCACAAGTCCATCTTGTACCCCATTTTCCATGGGTACGCCTGGCTACAAAAGAAGCAAACCACTGGGTGGTCAAGCCAAGCACCTACCACGTTGGCTGGACAGAATCAAAACCTTTTGTAAATGGTTAAAAAACCAAGACACCCTGCATGAGATCTGGTCTCCCCAAATAGGAAATCATATCTAGACAGGATTTGGGTCCTATTTATAAAGGCCCACACCATTTTCGAATTCAAATAAATGAATTTTGGTTACAAAGTTTGGACATACAGGAAAAGCAAATTCCTGGACTGCTACAGATAAACATTGTGCAACTGAAAATGTTGGATGGGCCCTGCGTCTAAAAACAGTGACAGCTTGTTTGTCTGGAATTTCTGCAGTTGTTGATGTCTTAAAACCTCAGGATATACCTTTATAATGTTTACTTGTAGCTCATTCAGTGTAAGAAAGCCAAGAAATAGAAACAAAGATGATAATAAGCTGTTAGGTTTCGAAAAAGATGTTATCTCGCTGAACAGGTTCTTAGTACTCCTACACCAACATCGTAGACTACATTTTTGCTGTGCTATTACAAGGCTACTTGTGTTTAAAAAAAAAATTCAGATTTTACATACACGCTCATGACTTGCAAAATTCTAGGAATGATTCTCAAGGGGCTTTCACTAAGATGCTTTATAAATTCTGATGACAGACAGAACACAGTAAGGCTTCATCTCTTAAAGTCCTGTACTGATTTGTTTGGAGGCTTCGTGTCATTGATCAGCATGTCAATGT